>NC_056524.1:163249126-163260104 GCF_019175285.1 Sceloporus undulatus
AGTCACAAAAAACTCCTTAAAATAGTAAAAATTGCTGTGAATAGTGTTATATAAATATTACTTAAGGTAAAAGAAAACAACAAAGTTAAGAGTTAAAAGGAAGAAACTGATTCTTAACCATTATGAATGTAGAACATTTTCATTCTCACAAAGATACCTAATTACTAGAAATGATTAGTATGCAAATAATACTATTAGCTATGTTATAAAGGTTATAAATAAAATATTTTTAAAATTATACTGATGATATATGTAGCAGGTTGCCCATAGTTCTACTCATAAAAGTCTCAATAAAATGTTCTCAAGTTGTAAGGAGATGTTCCACACCTATTCCAAATCTCTTCTTCATTTTTTGTACTAAATGGAACCTGAGCACCTTTGTTCACTAACCATGAATCTTTTGGTGGGATCCTGCATGGTGCTTCTGGAGAACGAAGACAGTTCTACATTCTTCCCTCCATGAAACAGCTTCTAAGCACTGGAGCATGTTGCTATGGCCTTAGTGACAGGGGGAGAATGTAAGGCACCTGAGCAGCATCTAGTTGCAGTTCTGAAGCAGAAGAGAGCTTCCATCTCCCTTCTGCACCTCAAATCTTAACAGAGATGGCTTTTGTTGCTGTCCCCTGCCAGTACATCTCAGTCAAAATAGGACTTATGCCAATTTAAATGAGATTTCCGCTGGTGTAAGTCACCAGGAGGATTCTAGCCCTTCTTATAGAAAGCCTACTTTCTAGATTTATTGTTGTGTGGAATAAAATGTGACTGTGGCAGAGTTAGTTATCATCCCTTTGTTTTATTTGAAAACTAAATCCAGTTGTAAGTCTCAGACAGAGCTGAGCCAATAAATCAACTGCTGAATGGTAAATCAACACTTATGTAAATCTCATTGATTCAATGTTTCTTTTCTTGCTGGATTTGCAATTGGATTTAGGCCTAATATTTATACAACTCTTTTAGTATATGCTAGCCGGAGATCTTTAGATAGAGGGCATGATATAAATATTGTAATAAATAAATGAATAAATAAACTCTTTTCCCCAAGGATTTTGAATGGCATGGTCTGAAGGGTACAGCTTCTAATCACAGTCTAAACTAATCCCCTGGACAATTTCTTCTCCCTTTTGTGCCTTGTCCTTCCTGGTGTCATATCCATTGAGAACAATGGCATGCATTTAAATCACCACATTTCTCAGCGACATCTCTCCTGACATATATTTACCCTCTTCTTAGTACAAAAGTCTGTAACCACATGAAATAGAGCAAAATATTACAGGACGTTTACAGCAGCTCTAGAGAAAAATCCTCAGGATATCTAATGATGTCGCTGTGTACTCTTGAAATGGGGGACTTTCACCCCAGGGAAGGAGCACAAGCTCTGTTAATGAATACAGACCATTTTGCTTTAGCTGCAGCATTGTTTCTCACTCTGGTACTGCTGCAGATTCACTTGTGGGTGCAAATAACTATTTTCCTTCACAATATGATAAGTTCTCTCACACTCACACACTTTCAAGAATCTGATTGCTTCATGGTTAGCATACCAGAATTAAAGAGTTCCTTCAACCACATGGAAACTCATGTGACTGAGGCTGCATTTATACTGCAGAAATAATGGAGTTTGACACTGCTTTACCTGACTTGGCTCAATGTTATACAATTATGGGATTCGTAGTTTTGTGAGATATTCTACCTTCTCAGTCAATGAGTTCTGGTGCCATAACAAACTACAAATCCCAGGAGTCTGTAGCATGGAGTCATGACATTTAAAATGGTGTCACACTGCATTAATTCTGCAGGATGGCAGTAACCTGAGTCCTGAAGAATTTCAGATTGTAAACAGTAGATCACAGGACTGAATATTTCAATACGCCCAAAATTCAGAGCATATGAAAACTTAGGGGTGATAATTTTAGCATGACCTTCTCTTTACAGTATTGAACAAGTTTTCCATATGGAGTGGGAAGATTTAACAGGAGCAGCCAATATTTTATAGCCAAAATCAGAGGACAAGATGCTCCTCCACCATTTCATGGACTGGATTGGACTGGACAAGCAATTTAATCTTACTTCAACACTTGCAGTGGACAATATGTTCTCCACTTCCCCAAGTACAACAGGCAAGTTTTAGGGTTAAAGGTATGGCACACACAACTACTACCTGCATCCAAGCATCTACTATATGAAGTGCTTCTTCATCCGACCTAATGGGAGGCCCAGCCCTGATATATTGCAAGAGGGGATGAAGTCTCAAAAATGCCATTTGTTTTTATGTATAATCAAAATGGTTCTCAAACACTTCCCTTACATGTTTATTTGTCCAATAAATTTATCACCCTACCCTGGTTTGAAAGCTTCAAAACTGTTTATTCATGTATTGATTTAGTTTTGACATATTCTGTTAAGGGCTTGTCATGTTCACACAAGCTCCAAAATGCCAGGGAATCACAGTTTTTAAGGGCCTTATCTTTACGAGCTGCAAAATTTGTACACTAGGGATACAATCTAGTATCCCATTGTATGATTAGTACCTTGGACTTAGATGTATGCCAGGGGCAGCAGGTGAACTAAAATCCAGATTGGTCTGTTCATCAAAACAGAAATATGGAGTCTATGGCGGGTTACAAACCAAGCGAAAGTTTATCTTTTCTTGACCTTTCCGATAGATGCTTGCCAAGATGGCTTTGTGGAAGTCATTAACACAAGCTTGGGGAAATGGAATTCACACTTGTAGACTCACCATGAAGGTCTCCAATGCTGTACAAGTCCTAATTAACAAGGGAGGAAAGGTGGAAGTTTGTCTCAGGATGATATCTCTCCGCCAAGATACAGAACAATACAAAAAAAATTAGGTGTGAACAAAAGCTTATTTGTGCCTTTCAAGAAACTGCTGGTATAGATTTCCTTCACATATTGGGAAACCACTCTGTATAATTTCATGCAAGTTCACTGAGTTGAGTGTCTTTATAGAAAGAGCAATTATATACACACTTTAATCAGCAAGCGGCAAAAATAATTAAATGAGTAATTACATCCCCACTTTTAAGCTGTCACACAATTAAACTTAATTAAACATTCTCTGTACTTCACTAACATACGCAAACAGCAGAAGGTAGCAGAGGTGTTGTGAGATATGGGCATTTGGCAAAGAGCTGAACTAGAAACCTGTCTTAGGCTGCATCTGCACTGCAGAAACAATCCAGGTTGATGCCACTTTAACTGCCATGGCACATTGCTTTGGAATTCTGGGAACTGTAGTTTGCTGTAGCACCAGAGCTTTCTGGCAGAGAAGGTTACATGCCTCACAAAACTACTATTCCCGGGACTCCGTAGGCTGCAGCCATGGCACTGAAAGTGGTGTCAAACTAGATTATTTCCTCAGTGCCAATGAAGAATAGGAGTTGTACAGATTGCCACATTACCATAGGCCTGCCTCTAGTAAAATAATACATGATCGTAAGGGAGAGAGACTAATATGATGAGATAAATTAACATCCTAACGTCAAATAAAATAACATCCTTATACTTCATATAATATTATACAGCATTTGTACACCCCAGAGAAATAGAATTTGTGACAGGATCTGGTACTGAGGTTTTTAAAAAGGTGATTTATTTTAAGAAATCTAGCAATTTTGTTGTTGAGGAATGATACTAAGCTAGGGATATCCTGGATAACCATTCATGTACTTAATTGCTACCCATACACCACAGAAACTAATGAAACCAATAGGGAATCACAGAATCATAAAGTTGGAAGGGTCCTCAAGGACCATCAAGTCCAAACCTCCTGATACGCAAGAATACACAAAGTACCCCCAACAAATACCCATCCAGCTTCTGTTTAAAATCTTCAAAGAAGGAGATTCCACTGCACCTGAGGCAGCATATTCCACTGTTGAATATATATTTTGTTGCCTGATTTATTATTGTGGAGGTATTGGGGGGGGGGTTGTTGTTAGCTGCTTTCGGGTTGATCTCAACTCATGGCTCTCTAATTACTAATGGAATATAATTCACCATGGGTGCATCTAAACTGCAGAAATAATGCAGGTGCTGTACAGATGGGCCCTATGGGGCGCCGTCGTTACGTGCAAGGGTTGGCGCTTCCAGATGCGACTCGCCCCTCACACGTGACGAGGGCATCAAAATGGCAGCACCCTGGACATATGGGCGCCGCTATTTTGACGTGATGGACGTCTAGCGTCCGCATGTCCCAGCACCTTTGTGACACTGCAAGTGCGGCATTGGCGCCTTGCAGCGTCACAACCACGCCGCAGAAAGAACCTGCTTTTTACAGGTTCTTTTTGCTAAACGAGGGAGCCACATGGTTTGTCCGCTGTGGCTCCCTCGCACAGCAAACCAGGTCGGCCGGAGACCACCCTTTTGGGGCAGTCTGTATCTCATTGCAGTTTGACAACACTTTTAACGGCCATGACTCCACCCTATAGAATCCTGGGATTTATAATTTTGTGAGGCAACAGCACTCTTTGGTAGAGTAGGCTAAAGACTTTGTAAAACTCGAAATCTCAGGATCCCATAGGATGGAGCTACAGCACTTAAAGTGGTGTCAAACTGCATTATTTCTACAGTGTAGATGGACCCCATGAAGTCCTGCCACACAAGTGGAAGAAATGGACCTTTCTCTGGATGACTTAGTAAGTGTTTATACGCATTATGTTAGTTTATGCCCAAGTCTAAGTTCATGTTTATTCTTATTCCAAGGAGGAAAAACTGCTTCTAAACTGCAGAGTTTGATTGTTGTTCAAGTCTGGCTCATTAGCTAATTTCAACAACTGAGTCAAACCAGGTTCCCTATCTTTTCCTTATGTTCCTCCTTCTCTTTGACTTTTATCATCATTTTATTTATGTGCTAATTAGCTCTTGAGAGACATGCTTGGGAAGGTTCTTCTTTAATTAAAAATGCATCTGAAGATGGAAAAATCTGTATCCAGAATGTTTTTAACTCTTTTAGATGTTTTAATTGGATTGTTTATTTAATTTTTTTAATTTAGGTTTTAAACTTTTTAAACTTTTGTTTTGTATATTGTTTTAGTTAATTAAATTTTGTTTTAACTCAGGACTTTATCACACAGTCTCCATTCGTGCTGCTATTGCACTAATGACAAGGAGTGTATACATACCAATTTGGAGGCACCCCTTACTACACATCCTTTACCACAATCCTGGAACTACCACAGCAGTAACAATTTGCTATATTAGCAAATTGATGGGTTTTTCCCATCAATGGCAAGGTGTGGGCTAACAGTTAAGTTTATCACATGGGGCTTTTAGAATGGGACCAGGGTGGGCTGAAAGCAGATGGGAAGGGAACGGGGAAAGTACACATATTACAGCATGGGAAAATGCTGCCGATGCCGCCGGACGTCCCCAATCCATTCCCCATCCGTCCCAGAGCAGCCGATTTTTAAGAATGATTCTGAATGGATTGGGGACATCCGGTGGCATCGGCAGCATTCTCCCATGCAGGAATATGTGTACTTTTCCTGTTTGGTTTCCTTCCTGTCCCCTTTCATTCCACTTCAATCCCATTCTAAAAGTCCCAGGAGATAAGCTCCCATGATTGGAAGACAAGATGGTGGCAAGAGGGAGGCAACGTCATGCAATAGGTATCAAACTTTTGTGTATGTTGTTTTCCTTCAAGTCATTTCTGACTTATGGTGATCATAAGGTAAACCTATTATAGGGATTTCTCAGAAAGTTTGTTCAGAGGAAGTTTGCCATTGCCATCCTCGAGGGCTGAGACAGAGTGACTCGTCCAAGATCACACAGTGGGTTTTCATGCCTGAGTGGGGATTCCAACCCTGCTCTCCAGAGTCATAGTCCAACACTTAAAACACTAAGCTACACTGGCTCACTGGCTCAAATTTTTATGGCAGCTTAAAATCTGCCACTTTTTGCGGCTCCTTTTTGTGCCCTCAAAAGGCCAGATCGGGGCTGCGGTATGAGGTTGCCATGGCCCTGATTTGGCTAGGAAAGAGGCAGTGGGAAGAAGGTGAATCAGAGCTGGAGAAATGCAGACTTTTGGTGTTAGGTTACAACAGCAGGTCTGCAATAAACAATACAGTAAAGCTTTAGGAGGGAAAGAGTGGGCTTCTCTTCCAGCTGACCCTTCTTCAGCTGTGTGTGGCTGCCTACAACAGGTAACGTAAACAGCAACTGGCTTCAAGATCCCATATTGAGCGTGTGGGAACAGGAAAACAGAGAGAAAAGAGGAGACCAGATAAGCTCTCCCCAGCATGTTACAATCTGTATGTTTAGCCACCAAAATGGAAGTCGTAAGAAAAATGGAAGCTGGTGAAAAGGGGGGGAGGAAATCCCCTGGATGCATTTTAGAAGCCTCTTAGTAGTCTCTATAAAGTTCAAAATGTTTTAGGCAAGTCATATCTGACCTGGTTGTTTCATCTCATATGTGCATATTGTCAGTTTTGGTTTAAAGGTTTGCTGAAACATGTTGAACTGCCTCTTTTTGTTTTCTTTTCTTCTTTCTTCTTTCTTTTCTTTTCTTTCTTTCTTTCTTTTTTTTTCTTTGTCATGGTGGTGTACAAACCTATCCCTATTCTTTTCAGGTTACTTCTACTTATAGTACCAATTTTTCTACTTGTTCGCCCAAGGTATAGCTGAAGTTCATACTATTCATATATTGATACCATAACAAAATTCCCACAAGACAATCCCAACCGAAATCACATTTGGTCACATGGCAAAGGTTTCAGTAGTTTTCCAGTAATTGAGTGGCAGTCATTCTCTCACTCATTCTAGATTTATGCTATGGTACACTTAATATATACATGGACGAAGTAACATGGCCGCAAATGCTGGTTCTGTTCCTGGTGTGAATATTCAGAGTCATGGCCTCTGCATGTCTAGTATAGGTCCAAAAATAACCATGGCTACTGAGTGCTGGCCCTAGGCTCAGGATAAGATTTACAATTAGATCCACTTTTGTCAAACACACACCCACACCTGATTCCTTAAAATTCATTTTTAAAGTGAAATAAATTTATAGACAATCAGTATCCAGTTCTGGACCTAGTACTTCTATGTAGTTCACTGTAGAAATTTCTGAAACTGAGGATTTGGAATAAGTTTGAATGAATGCTCCCTAGCTCCTCAGTCCTAAAGGGACATGTGTTTTTATATAAACACATGTGCTTCTCCATGCAGTTAGGATGGGAAGCACAAAGTTCCTAACTGTATGGAGAAATCTAGGTAGTTCTCTACTTTGAGCTAGAGTGGGTAATTCTATAGGGCCAGAGAGGCACCTTGGACATGAGCCAACCCCAATGGCATCAGCTTGGTGTCAGCACCAAAAAATTGTCACTTGAAGTTCCCACCACGACTTGAGTTACTACCAGAATTCAGAAGCAACTGCAGTTGCTTTCTGTGGTAAAAGAGAGTACTAGAGCATGTTTTCATTCCATATAGCCTTGTCAGTTTGAAGGGCAAAACATCTCCTTCTATTTCCCAAGGGAACTGAACCCAAGAATCTCCCTTTTGCAGCCACTGATTTTTCACTTTTTTCAACAGTAATGGAGGCTGGTGGGAAAGTGGGAAAGCAACAACAAAAAGTTTGCGGGTTATCTACAGCCAAGGTGTCATGTGTTGGGCCAATCCTGCTTTATTGCTTTCCCATAAGGGTTTTCCATTCAGGGGATCCAGCATATGGAGCTATGTCCATGCATTCTCTGAGCAAATGGAGGCAAATACTCAAAGAAGGCTCCTGTCATAAAATACTCCTTTCAGTGCAGTGGGTTTAGTCTCTATTTTTCCTCATTTACTTTTGGATGTTCAGTCAGTCTGCCTTTGTCTCTATCTTCACAAAGCCATGTGCCCTAGGGCCATGTCTCTAAAGCTTTGGTTTTGCTATTGTTTGAGGCTTCAACACTTAGAATCCCTGATCATTGCACAGGTTCAATTGTCCTCCAAAAGATCTGGAGGAACAAACTTTGCAAAGCATTGTCTAGGGGAATACCAGATGCATGCACTGCTGAATGAAAACAGGAAGAGATTCAAGTGACAGAGCCACAGAAGGAATGGGAATTGTTGCCACTCTAAATCTTCATTCAGTGAGGCTGACCCTAGTAGTGATTCTCAAATTATAGGTCTCTGAGACACTTTGAAAAAGTCACCTTGGGTCCCATATTGGATAACAGACAGGATTTAAACTAATTGTTGTTGTTGTTGTTGTTGTTGTGTGCATAAAAGTTGTTTCCAAATTATGGCAACATGAGGGCAAATCTATCAAGGGAGCTTCTTGGCAAGTTTCTTCAGAGGGTGTTTGCCGTTGCCATCCTCTGAGGCTGAGAGAAAGTGTCCTATAAAGTAATTAAAGACATATAATAAGTAAATTGAAAGAGTTCATTTTGAATACACATCTAGCCTCTTCCCATCAAAAGTGTTGGTGATTTTTAACGGGTGAAAAATAAAAGGGGGGGGGTTGAGGGAGAATTTAGCAGCATGTTTAAGACTGACTGATCTATTTTAGCACAGCATTTGTGGATATCCCCTGACAGAGACATTTAGCTCATGCTAAAATAGATCAGTCTTACAGGTGTTGCTAGATTCTCCCCTTTAGTCCTTTTTTTATGCTGTGACAAATTAACATGGTCTTTCCTCTGAAACCTGTTTAAGGGATACTGACAGCAGTCAGCAAATTCTGCTGATTTTCAGAGGAGTTGCTTTCTCTTTGAGAAAGTTCTTATAGTTAAATTTGCAGGCCACAACAAGATTAAATGAGAGGTTACCTGCATGGATAGTTTTATCATCCAATTAACAGAGACATTCATCCCTGAAAAGGTCTTGTGAAGCACAGAGTAGACTCCTTTGAATATATAAACATGGGCAAACAGATCATCTGTCTAACAGAAAAACATGCCTTTTTTTTTCATTACGCCAAACCTACTTGGCTCTTGCTCAGAGCTTTGGAGAACTCTGTGGAATTACTGTGAAAACTGACAAAGTGGAGGTTGTTTTTAGTCAAAAACAGCTTCTCCTGGGCTTAGGGTTGCCATAAGGTGCTACCACCAAACTGTGAAAAAACGTAGAAAAATGTATGACACAATGTAGGGCAAAATGTAGGATGAGATTTGCCCAAAATGTAGGACATTCAAGAAAAATGGAGGACACAACCAACTAATAGCCAGAAACATTAATAATTTTTTTAAAAAAAAAATTAATACAAAACATTATTTACAAAAAAAAAAAAAAAAAACAAGAGTTTTTGACACTACACAGAAATTACACAACAACAGATATAATGCATCTGCCGCTGCTGGAGGAGGCCACTGGAAGACTCCTTGGCCGAGCGGCCTCTCTGTAGAGGAGTCCTGCAAGGAGGCTTCACCATGGCAAGGCCTTCTTCTCAGGGGCCTAGCCAGCTGGCTAGGCCCCTCGGCTCCGTCGCGGGTGGCAAGGCCTCCTTCTCGCAGCTCCCTCACAGGTGGCAGAGCCGTGGAAGGAGGCCTTGGGTTTTGGCTTCTACCGCTGCCAGTCCGTCACCACCTGCGAGGGAGCTGCAGCAAGCCAACCAGCTAGTCTCCTCTTTGTAGCTCCCTTATGGGCGGCGGCGGCGGCCAAAACATGGGAAATTTTAAAAAGCAGGATGGGACCTTCCCAAACGCCCCAAAACCGGGAAAGTCCCACCCAAAAGCAGGAAATGGCAACCCTACCTGGGCTGAAATGTTCTTTTGTACGCAGAAGATTGGAGAATTGCTTTCTGTGCAGAAACTGCCATTTTCTCTGTGTTTTTCATTCAAAATATGTCCCAGGCTATGAAGATTCTCATCTATCTGGTATTCTCCTTGCATTTTTCACTGCCCATTTTAATGATATGACTGAGAATCAAAGTAGGTGAAAGAAGAGTATCCCTCTCCCCAAGGGATTTCCTCTCAGAGGTTGGTGTTTTAGGAATCAGACAGGCAAATAAAGCCTCATTTGCTTTTGAATGCACAAAGCAGGCTAACTGAAAGATAAAGTGAATAAAATCTCATGCTATTACAGACAGACTTCTCAAACCACTTGTTAACAACTTTTCTAAAAATGCACTAAACATATAATCCAGTTTAACATTATTTTCATGACTTTAGTTTCATCCAGCTTTCTTCCACTCATACCACTTTGCTTTGTTTAACAGTGAATATTTTTATTGTTTTGTATTAAATACATTTCTCTACCAACTTCCCTTCAGTGAGCTGAAGCTAGCACACCTGGTTCTTCTCCTCACATTATCTGCAAAGTAACTTTGTAAATTGGGCAGCTTACCCAGAGAATTCCAGGGCTGAATAAGGACTTATAGCTGCAACCTTGCTTTTTATTACTGTTTTCCTATTAACAGTTTCTTTCCCACAAGAGTTGGGGAGACGCACACACCCCAACTCTTTGGAAGCACTGTTCAACATGGGAAGTCCAGACTGGATGGAAAGGGGAAGAGGACACACTCGGAACAGACTGCTAAGTATGATTTATGAGCAAAATCTAATAACCTGAAGCAGAAAAACCAGCTTTCATTATGAAGATTATTGTATTGATTTCAGGGAGGGGTGGTGTTAATGGTGATAGTAGTGTAAGATACTAAAATCCAATAGCCCTCAATCTCTAAGCAAAAGAAATGAAGAATTAATTTGGGAGGAAGCATAAAACCTAACTGTATCCTGGGGAAATGACGGATTATTTCATTATGCAGAGAAATTTTAAAAATGGCAAAGAAAGTCTCAGCCAAGGGCATTGTTGCTCCATGAGGCTCAGATTGTAGGAGTTTAATGTGCCCAGACTCCAAAGGTATGCCTATGGCAATTGGTTAGGGCAACACTTCTGCCTGCTGTTACCAGCACTACCCTTATGCTTTCCCTCTGCCCCAGGTTCAGTAGCAGTCTTGGCTTTAGATTTTGGCAGAACTTCAAACTGCAATGTTTTAAATTATTGATTTATGTTGTCTGTCTGTCTATCTGCTGTCTGTCAG
>NC_056524.1:163260114-163285458 GCF_019175285.1 Sceloporus undulatus
ATCTATCTATCTATCTATCTATCTATCTATCTATCTATCTATCTATCTATCCCCCTCTCTCTTCAAGAATAATCAATTGTATTATTTGCAATCAGAATCCATTATCAATCAACCACTTTTCATCTGTAATGGAGAACAATTTAGATCACAGGCAGGGATGAGCATTTTGCTACCTGAGACAAAGATTTCATATACCTAAGCCATACCTAAGCTTGGATCAGCAGCTGAATCTTACTACAACAACAGTATTAAGATATACTTTGCCACCAAATGCAAAGTCTTTACTTCAGTCTAAAAGATCTAAACTAACTTCAGTCACCCAGAGGGCCTTTTCCACTGCTGCTTCGAAGCTATGGAATGACCTGCCGAAGGAGATTTGTCACATTTCTACTCTTACAGCCTTTAAGAAGGCTCTTAAGATAGATCTCTTCTGGCAGGTATTCCCAGCCTAGCTCCTCTCCCTATAAACTGTGATTCATGTCACTCTGTCCACCAGTTTTCCCCTTAATTTTAACATTATTGTATTTTATTGTTTTTAAATGCTGATTATTTGATTGTAATGGTAATTTTAGTATTGGAATGGGGGGTTGGGAAAGGACTAATTTTTAATTTTTCTATGTATTTTTATTGTTGTAACCCGGCCAGATTCCTTGTGATTGGGTGGGCTATAAATAAATTATTATTATTATTATTATTATTATTATTATTATTATTATTAAACTCCTCTGGTTGGTTTAGGGATGCTGGACAAGTAACCCCTAAACAAAGGACCACCCTTTGTTCTACAAGAAGGGGATATGCTGCCACCTGAAGCAGTTGCATTTCACATAAATGACCACATGAATAAATAAACTAACAACATTTATCTTCAGAGATGTAACATCAGATGGCTTCTTTACACATACAAGTTATGTCTTAATATAATTTGATATATCCAATTGCTAGTCCAAATAACAGCCAACCCACAGAATCAGTTTCCAATTCTAGTTAGGTCTAGGAATTGGATTTAGGCCACAGACATGGGCCGTGTAGGTATAAAGTGTCCTACTTTTTCTGCAACAAAGGTGGAAACTTTCAATGATGTTGAGCATACGTTCTGTCTTATATTCAAACTAAAAGCTCAAAACACTATCATTATTATGACAACACCTCTCAGACCTGGATATAATTTGATCAGCATTCACTTGCCTGTCTCACCTTTTGCTCTCAAAGAAACATAATTGGAAATTGTTTTTCCATAATTGGAAAAATGGTAACTTTTCCTTCACCACCTTTCCAAATATATTGATCATAAAAGAATTAGACAGATTATCTAATCAAATGAAACCATCCCTTGTTCCCTACAAGCACTTTGGTTTTAAATAATACCAGGCATATATAAAAAAAAAAATACACTGGAAGCCTTGCCAGAAGGAAGGGAGCTGTATGCCGGAAAAAAATAAGGGTGCGCGCTCCCAGAGCACACACCCCGCACGCCACTGCCACGCACTGCAGGCACGAGCCCATTCATTTGAATGGGGCTTGAGCATCCATGTTTTTTTCCCTTACGCGGGGGGGGGGTCTGGAACGGATCCCCCACATAAGGGAAGGGATGACTGTAGTTGAGGACAACAAACTGCATGTATTTCTGGGGAACACTTGGTGTTTTCTTACAGAAATAAGAGAAAGTTCACTTATACCCTAAACTCCAAATGAACAATGAATTTTGTTTGCCTAGTAAATGATCTGTTAAGTTTACTCAATGTCACGCTTTAAACAAACCATAAAGGTGGAGAAAGCAAAATAATATACAACCACTTGTAAACATCAGTGCTATTGATAAAAGTATAGATTTTCATTTGCAGGTTGGTTGAACCATGACTGTTAAAATCATCACTGAATGCTAATATGCCAAACAAAAAGGAATTGTTTATATGGGAGGAGGGTCTTAAATCTTTCTATTGTCTGAAGCTAGTGAAATAATCAAATTGTTATGAGTCATGCTCAATAAATATGAATACCAGATATTGATGCATAAGATAGTACAGCTGTCTGTTGCCACGGTCTGCAAAATTGTTAAGAGGCATACTGGACAGCTACGGCTGGTGTCATAGAATAATAGAATCATAGAGTTGGAAGAGACCACAAGGGCCAACCAGTCCAACCCCCTGCCATGCAGGAAATCTCTATCAAAGCATCCCTGACAGTTGGCCAACCAGCCTCTGTTTAAAAACCTCAAAGGAAGGAGATTCCACTATACTCCAAGGGAGTGTGTTCCACTGTCGAACTGCCCTTACTGGCTTGGACCCTGTCCATCTTGGGACAGAGTCAAGCTTAGTTTCAAAATTACAAATATTTTTGATGTTGTTGTCCATCCTCCCCCCATCCTGCTGACTAGGAGATGATTCCATGGATGAAAGTCATCAGTGCATAACTGTCTTGTCTATCTCCATAGAATGAAGACCTGCTGAACTGTCTCAGACTGGTGCACACCTCCCCCATTGTAAAGTATTGTGCAGCTTTCAGAGAGGTTGAGCAACCTATGTGGATTTGAAAGAGGATAGATATCTATACTTGATTGGTTTTATCTCATGAATGCAACTGCGTTGTTCAGCATTGCCCAGACCACTTACGAGGCATTACCAGTACCTGAAGTACATATTCACCTCTGCTATTTTCAAGCACATTTTTGTTTTTAGAACAACATTGAGGTTAAATTTGCCTCAATAAGAAGTGTTCCCTTCACTTTTAGGAGACAGCCTTAAGTTAGAAAGAGGTTAAATACAGAGAAATAAAGAATGTTTGTCTGTTTTTAAACCCGCTTCCCCTAGTCTCTTAGACCTGCTGTTACCCTGCCTCTCGGAGATCTGCTTCCTTGCTCTGCTCTTCACCAATCCTAGATTCTTCTTCACATTAGAAGGTGAGAAAACCTATGTGTGTGTTTATAGTAGATTTAGCTCTAGCCCCGCTTAGATTGGTTAGGAGAAGTTTATTTGTTGGGATAATACCTTGTTAGGCCATTCGGGGGCAGGATTCCATAACTGGAAGAAAAGTGGCCTCTGTCACTTGAAGATAAAAAATGATGGTGAGATTTTCTTTTTCTCAGATAATTAGGTGACAGTACTCCTCATCTCTGGTCTTAAGAAGGTCATTTGCAACCCATAAAATCTACCAAGCATCTTCCTGAACTTGTCTTGACTGGCAATTTGAGAGAGGAATGGATAATATGGGAGCAAACACTCCTCCTCTACCTCAGATTAACTAATTGTAAATAATGAGCCAGCAGATTATAAAATCACAGTTCTTTTGCTCTGTATTAATGACAGGACCTTGGAAATAAATGACAGTGTGCAGAACACAATCCTAATGAGGAAAACACCGGCAGAAGCCATCAAAACATTCAGACCATTTTTAACAAAGGAGGAATTTTGTAAAGGTGAGAGTTTTCCAACCATAGCAATATACAAGATGGAGTAGTCAAAAACTGCAGTTGGAGTTTTGGAACATAGAAACTTTGGGTCACGATTCAGCTGAATGAGAGCTGCATTACAACATGTTTGCTTGCCTAGCAACTTGACACAATTTATACTATGAAAGGGCACAATGACTGTCATCCTTATACAGCCTAATGGGAGGATTCCTGATCATCCATCCAGCCATGCTATCTCTCAAAATATTAGGATCTCCATTCTATTGCAACCATTCTTCTGTTATTCTATGGCCAGATTCTATGGTTTCCTGAAGATACTGAGAATGCTTTGTTCTCTGTTAGTTCTTAATTTTCTTTCAATGATTTGCCATTGAAATCTGGTGGTGTGTTTGGAGGGTATGGGCATTCTTTTGGGTGGTCTTTTTAAAAAATATTTTTTGTTCTCCTCCAAACCCCAAGATTTCCCCATCCTGAGGATACTGATAATATGCTCTTGTTTCTCAGCAGTCCAATTTAGCTCCATTTCTTTCAGCAGGGGAGCACTGAGTCTTTATTAGGAAGAGTAATTTGGGCGCTCAAAATGGAGCAACAAGTAGCAGAGCTGCTCGGTGTGTATTCCCACCACCTGCTGAGGATCTCATTAGTGCTCATATAAGGCCCAATAATGATGACATGCAGTAAAACTCCTCTTATCATAATGAGTAAGCATATGCAAGTGTAAAAGCTGAGCTACAGTCTGGCAGATTTCTCCTCTGACTTTCCTGAGGTTTGTCCAAGACATTTTGCTGCCTGAAGAGGAGCAGTAAATAATAGCGCCAGCATCTGTTCAAGACCTCAGTAATACTCAACACATATTTTCACACATGAGGCAGCAAATCCCACATGCATCTTTTCCTGTCACTAGAGATGGAGAAATCTGCCAGGTTCATTTTCACCTGTACCGATTTAAACTTCAAGGCATTTTTCCATCTTGAAGAAACAAGGAAAAATTGAATTTTGGATACATTTAATCTCATGTTATTTTCATTTGGAGAAGGAAGAAACTTTGAATTTCTTATCCAAATCAAACTCAGTTTAAATTGTCACCCAGTCCTTACAAATCTCTGGCAGTAAAAATGGAATGACATATTAAATATCAACAACAACAACAACAACAACAACAACAACAACATACCTTTATTTCAGCCAATAGGCCATTAGGCAACAGAATACATATAAAACACACAAAAAATGTTAAAATAGTACTATAAAACAAATATTCATTACATACCCCTAATACATACATATATACATACACATATGCATATACAGAGTTGCTCACAGATACATTAGATGATACTAGGCTGTATGACACTGGAACAAAGTGGATATTTGTATGGGTATTTAGAGAACAATAGAAAGGGCTGTTTGTTATGTGTGGGTCATAATCTATTAAATATCAATGCATTGCTTTTTCATAACTCTCAAAACCTGCTGCTTGGGATGATTGCTTCACTCACCGTAAATGAAGTGACAAATTTGAGTTTCCCACTTCTCTTAGTCTAGCACTACAAGTACCTAGCCCCACCATTTCTTATGACCACAAGTCCTTTTGCAAAAATCCTTTATTTATTTTTAATGCACTAGTCTATGACCTTAATAAAGATGAATTGGTTTATTTTTTAAAAAAAATCTTTTAAAAATATTAATGACTAGTCGCTAAAGGTAATTTAAAATAGGAATCTTTTGCTTGTTTTGGTTGAGGGCATTGATTGATTTGCCATTGAAATTTGGTGGTGTAGTTTGTCATTGAATTATGGTGGGCACATGAGAGGTGGGGTCCAGGCAGTGGCAGCTGATGGTTTCCGTGTCAGTAAGGTATGAAAATCCATTTCAGGTTTTGATTAGTGCTAAAAGGCCTGGATCAAAACCTGAAGTAGATTCACTGATCCACAGAACAGGAACCACCAGGGGAGGATATGCCCAGGGGACACCAAAATGATCTTTGGAGCTGCATCCCCGCTATGTGTTCCTCTCCTATGTTCTGCCAAAATGAGCACTGTTTTGCAAGAGTGGTGAAGAAGGAAGCCATCCATAAATGTGGAAATCAGAAAGTGAGAAATCATCAGTATGTGGCTCACCTAATTTTTTTAATATGAAAAAAAATTCTCTAGAGAGTGAAAAATCAAATCATAAGCTTCACTAGAAAGCCTTGAGACCTCTGAACAAATTTGTTGTCAGCATTCAATTATGTATCATATAATTGCATTTAATGGAGTGAAGTGAACTGAAGATGTAGGCACCAATTATTCCCCATAGTTTATTTTATAATTATTGGTTTCATTTGTGGATGATAAACATACAGAGATGGTGGCTATGTTTCCAATGTGGGCATGACCTTGGGACTTATGTGGGCCTACCTGACACTGTCTCTATACTAAAAATTTCAGCACCTGTATTTTCATGTTGGTAAAATATATGTGGTACTTGGCATGTACTTAAAGGAGCTCTCTGTTTTACTATTCTCTCATAATTTTCAAGGCCTCGGCTCTGAAGTTTCAAAGACTGTTAACCCTGGTAAGATCTATTAATCTGCTTCATGCTGAATGTTCTTAAAATCATTTGGGGAAATGCTATTAAAGTTACGTGTGGATTTATTGTCATATTTATGTATATGTTCCCATTTTTAAAACAAAACAAAACCCCTATAATCTCAGCTGGTAGTAGATCTCTGAGTTTGCCCCAGAGGTTCTAGATTCAAAGCCTCACATCAAAAACTGTAGGCCAATTCCTCAGATTTAAGGGATCTCTGAAGTTTGGTAGTAGTGCATCTAGGCAGACTGGTCCTAGGAACTCATGTCATGCTAAAGTATTTTGCACAACACTTTGTAGCTTTAAGGTGAGAGTCAAAATTGCATTTTCCTCAATCCCATTAAATTCTTTACCATTCCCATATCTCTTTAAATATAGTTAATAACTTGAAGCTTTAATATTGCTTCTGAAGTATTGTGTCAGTATTGCATCTGAGGAAATGGATTGATATCCTTGAAAATGTATGCTAAAATAAAAATAAGGTAGCCTTAAAAGTGCTGCTAGATTTCTTTTTATTATTATTATTATTATTCTCCTCCTCCCTTTCTCATTTTTATATTTCTAAAGAGGAATTTTATTGAATATTCAAGAATCAAAATATACAGGATGGTTGCACTGGGGAACAGCAAATTTTACTGTAGAGCTTCATAAATGTATAAATTGCTAGACAATGAAATACAATTGCCTCCAAAAATAGGGGGGGGGGGGGGTGGAGAGAAAAAAGGATATTCACACAGACAAAGAGTTCTAAGATCCTAGTCCATGACTGCTAGACCCAGGCAGGCTATGGGGGATATATTTAGATTTCAGGAGGCAGCACACATTAGAAGCAAGAAATGTGGGATTTAGAGGTTGCCAAGATGAAATAAGGAAAAGAAATCGGCTCAAAAGTAGGAACAATATTGAACACCTTTCCTTAATATGCACAGAGAAAGAGAGAGGAGGAGGATATAGGAGGGGAAGCTGCCAGTGTTCAGGTAAAGTTGTTCTCAAAGATAGATCAGGGTTACCTCCTCTTGGTGTTCTCTTTGACTTCCCCAAAAAGGAATTATGTACCCTTGGAATTCTTGCTGAAACAGTGGAAAGAAAGGGAGCTATCTGACAAAGTTTCCAGGGACTGACTAACAAAGAGCCCTACAGACAGGCCAAAATAAAGCTGCTTCGGGTCACTTTGGAGGTATGATGTTTAAGGCTTGGTACAAACAGGCCTAAATGATGCATGTGTCCTAAGAGGCTGGAAACCACGCCAAAGCCACACTGCAGTCCTAAGGACTGGAGCGCAGCTTTGGCGCAGCTTCTGCCCACTTAAGATGTGTGTGTCATTTAAACAGCATACCTCCAAAGTGACCCGAAGCAGCTTTATTTTGGCCTGTCTGTATGGGCCCAAAGTTTCTGTAAACCAGATTTAGGCCCCATCTGCATGGGCCAGGATACTTCAGGGACAACCTGGAGAATCCTGGCCCAGAACTTGTTCTGACCTGCCTCGTTAGCTGGCTCTCCATTCCCATCTCAATGTGACTGCCTGCATGGGTATCCTGCTGAACTCCACCACTGCCATGGGTCATTCACTTCTGATGTCAGAAGAAGGTGCCCAGCCTTGATCAGAAGCAAATGACCCATGGCAGTGGGGGATGCACCAGGTGGCCCAACAGGATACCCATGCAGGCAGTTGCTTGCTCTGAGTGCTTTTTTTTGATCTCAGAGCAAGTGACCCATAGTGCCAGACACACTGGGCAGCTCAGAAGGAACCTCATGCAAACAGCCACCATGACATGGCACTGAGGGCTCCAGATACTTCAGAAGATCTGAAGTAACAGTTCTATTTTAAAATTGTTTGCAAGGTTGTTATCCCCAGGTGCTGGTGCAGAACATGCCAGACATCATGTGGACTGCTTGCACCTGAACCAGGGCTTGGGGCATGCATCGTCAGAACAGGACGACGCCAGATGACGCCATTGTTTTGGTTCATGCAGACAAGGCCCTAGGAGAGAGGACAGACTAATGAATTTCTCTGGCTAAAATCCTGGGCTCTTTGCTCAAAATACTGATTTCAACTTAAAATGAACTGGCCAAGGTATCAGGCTTAGGTCAGTGCTTTTCGGAAAATTTTCATCACAAACTATTCAGAAATAGGGCTCCTCGGCATGATTATATAGAACTTCTTCCAGAAATCAAACTTGTAGAGATGAAAGCAGAATGTCTCATCAAGATGGAAGGGGGGGGGAGAGGAGGGAGAAACAGCTTCTCAGAATGGAAATGGCAAGCTAAACTGCATCTCTAGGTGGAAGAAGCAAACTACATTTTTGACATCTGAAGTCTGGAGTCTCTTGTAAGAAAGTAAAAAAGAAACTTTCCTGGGTTTGACCTCCCTCCCTTGAGTTCCTTAAGTTATCACTCCATTTACTGGATGCCCAGGTCCTGAGTTTTTGCTAAAAGTTGGAGAAAGGTATAAAATTATATCTAAGGTCCAAAAGACACTGCAGAAATAATCCAGTGTGAGACCGCTTTAACTGCCCTGGCTCAATGCCAGGGAATTCTGGAAACTGTAGTTTTGTGAAACATTTAGCTTTTTTTGTCTGACAGTTCTGATACTACAATAAACTAAAATTCCCTAGCACTGAACCAGGACAGTTAAACTTGTCTCAAACTGGATTATTTCTCCAATGTGTTTTGGCCCTAAGACAGTGTTTCTCAGACTTTGGCTTTCCAGATGTTTTAGACTTCAACCCCCCAAATCCTTGACCATTTGGCATGTTGGCTGAGATTTCTGGGTGTTCAAGTCCAAAATGTGTGGACAGGTGGGCAGCTAAGAATCACTGGTCTAAGAGGTCAAGAGGGATGAGCTAATAGGCAGCAGTTCAGTACTTGTCTGGCAAAAAAAATAAGAGAAAGACAGGAGAGGCTACTCTTGGCCAAGAGATTTCCTTCCTTGCCCACTACATATGTCCTGTTGGAGACTCCTGTTTTACTGTACTCATTCCTAATATCTGATTATTTGCTCTTTACACTTTGAAAGTGAGAACTAGCGTGGCATATTGGTTTGAGTGTTGGACCATGACTGTGGAGACCAGGGTTCAAATCCCCACTGAGTCATGAAACCCACTGGGTGACCTTGGGCAAGTCACACTATCTAAACCTCAGAGGATGGCAAAGACATACCCCATTTTAAGAAACTTACCAAGAAAACCCTGTGACAGGTTTCCCTTAGGGTTGCCATAAGTCGGAAATTACTTGAAGGCACACAGCACCAACATCAACAACCACTTTGAGAGTATTCATGAGTCTGCTTTCTCATTTGTCTTTAAAGGCATACTATGATGTCATTTAGGTCCCCTAAATGAAGTCTTCCTGTGCTTTGTTTTAAAGTGAATTAGAACTGTTAATTGACAATAAGGTTAACTGCTTAATCATTTCTTGACTTAACTCAGCTAGAGGGTTCCATGGATTATAGCAGAAATGGCCAAAGCACACACTGTGAGCTGGATGTGAGCCTCAGAACCACTTTGCGACAGAGCACTCTGCTATGACTCTAAATCCTGCTGGTAGTCCCAACTGGCATAGACCCACTAAATCAATTGGATTTACATAATTGTTGACTCCCCTTAAAACAATTGATTCAATGTGTTTATTTTAGCTAGGACCAAACAACAAGATTTAGTCCATATGCCATCTCAATTCTGCTTGCCTTGCATATTATCACTAGGTTGATATTTAAGAATGTGTTTGGAACAAATTTGGCTTTTGTGAGCAAGAGGCTGTCAGAGATGGCTCTTGTTGTGCTCTTGGATAATCCTGAAAGAACACATGCCTGTTATTTCTCTGCCGTGACATGTTAAGGCTGTCAAATTGGGGATTTAGCAGCAAGACTCCCATTACAGCCAGCATGAGACGAGTGGTTAGAAAGTCCTTTTGAGAAGCTTTGGAAGCAACTAACCAATGTTTCTGTTTCTATATCTGAACTGCGCCCTTGTCTGTCAATATTGAGAAGAAGAAGGGAGGGGAGGCCAACAATAAAGCCTGGCTCTCCAGAGTAGAAGGCAGCTCCAGCCTGTGCACAGTGGGATAATTTGGATGCTCTCATCTTCATGCTTGGTTAAGAGGTTTCAATTGTTTCCTGAGCTGACATGCCCTTTAGGCCTCTCTCAACTGCATGCGGCTCCTGATTCACCTGAAAGCCTTTTGCCTCACCAAGTTGACCAATTAATTCATTCCTTTCCACTTTTCGCCCCAGTACATTGTGTGTTTCCACGCTCACTTTCCTGGAGAGGCAGCCTGACAAAGACAATGGATACTTTCTGAATTGTACTCTCAGCTAGTAGACAAACAGAAATCACACTGATGTTTTGAGCTGAGTTCAAGGCCCAGCTCTTGTGCCTGATTATTGTTCCAATGGAAACAGTTAGCATTTGTGGACCATTTACGAGAGTGCAAAGTGTTTCACATACATTATCAAGCTGTAATCCCCAAAATAGGCCTGTAAATATTTTTCATAATAAAATCTAACAGTTTTGCTTTCTTGTGCACTGGAATTTTTTTTTGAATGCTCAAATTATTTCTATCTCAATATGAAGAAACTTGTGGCTGTTCATAATGTCTTCAAAAAGGACACTGAAACATAATTCTCTCCCATTTGCAAATAGTTAATTTAACAGGTGCCATTCTATTCAGCATAGCTGAGGTGCTTATTATGCTTTTAAAGAAGAGAAGCCTTTAAAAAAAAGTGTCTCTGGGCTGGATAGATGAAATCAATCAGGGGTGATTTCTGCACAATCACATTTTTAAAGTGCAAATTCTTTCCATTCCAAATATGAACAAATTTGTAGTCTGGTAATTTTTTAACCAAACCCAACTGAAACCAAATTTACAGCCACTCATACTAAGAATTGGCCAGTATTATTTCAGTACAAAGGCAAGGTAGACCCTGAAGAGTATGATCTACTTTTAAACATGTACAAATGAGCAATATTTAAAAAAATTGAAATCATTATTTTTAATTGTTAATGACTCTGGTGTTTGAAGCTGGAAAGTCTTCTGCTTAGCCTAGTCAGATACTTGGAACTGTGGATGCACAGGCTTCTCAGCAGCCTTCCCCAATACAATACTCTCTGGATGTTTTGGAACACAACCCCATCAGGTCCAGAAAGGATAGCCAATGATCAGGGATGATGGCTTTTACAATTGAAACCACCTATAAAATGTGAGATTCAGGAAGCCTTCTCCAGAGTCTTGTGTATACCCTGCAGGTATTGTTGGACTGCAGTACCTACCACCCCTAGGTAGCATAACCAGTGGTGAGTTCAGGTGGGAGTTTCAGTCCAACAATGGCGGGGTACAGACCGCCGCTTTGCGGCGGTCTGCCGCCGCCAGTAGGTCCGCGGGGGAGCCGGAGCCTTCAAACGGCCCGACTCCCGCGTGGACCGAAAAAAGAAGCTCCAAAATGGAGCTTCTTTTACCGTCATGTTTGCGACGTAGCGAGGCGCCAGGGGCGCGCTCGCTACGTCACAAGCGGCGCGACACGTCTGGACGCTGTGCGTCCAGTACGTAAAGATGGCGGCGCCCATGTAGAAGGGGCGCCGCCATCTTGTACGGACGGAGTCCGTACTAGGCCCAGGGGCGTCTATAAGAGACGCCCCTTTTTTAAAATGGGACGTCCGGAGGACGTCCCAAATGCCGGTGCAGAAAGCACCAATATCTGGGAGGCCATGTTTTGCCCACCTCTAGTTTAGAAGATGCATTATCCTACTTTTCAGTTAAGGGAACATACACCAGCTTGTCAGTCTACAAATATGTCATGGCTCCATCCTATGAAGTCCTGTGATTTGTAGTTTGCTGTGGCACCAGAGCTCTCTGAAGAGAAGATAGAATATCTTACAAAACTATAAATTCCAAAATAGCACAGCACTGTGCCATCATAGTTAAAGTGATGCCAAACTCCATTCTGCAGTGTAGATGCAGCCATAGATGTCTACACATATGCTCCAACGCCCCCCCTACACACACACAGAAAGAGAGAGAGAGAGAGAGAGAGAGAGAGAGAGAGAGCTTCTCCTCTGCAGTTCTAAGGCAACTGGCAAGTCAAACTGTATGTTTTTCTGACCCAGTTAACCATCTCTGGAATGTGTTCTATACACAGTGATAATATCTGGAACCTTACCGCACTGACAAAAAATCCAACTACTCCCCAATGGGATACAGTTGCCTTTGGGGTTGCTACCAGAATTATTGAACATAATTTGCCACTGATGCTGCCGGGCAATTGCAACCTGGTTGCATCCTGGGTCCCAGACGCACTTCAGAGGCTGCTTTTCCAAGCTGGGAGCTTTTCAACTTTGAAAAGCAGCTTCTGAAATGCACCTGGGACCTGAGATGCAGCTGGGTTGCAGTCGTCCAGTGGCATCGCTGGTAAATTATATGCAATAATTCTATCTTTCCTAGCACCATTGTCTTTTCTAATGATTATTTTTCCTCATGATGTGTCCAAAGTATGCTAGACACAATTTAGTCATCTTTGCTTCCAGGAAGAGTTCAAGCATGATCTTGGCCATCCATGGTATTCTTAGTACTTTTGTCTAGCACCACATATCAAAGAAATTGCCTTTCTTTCTTTCTTTCTTTCTTTCTTTTACTGTCCAGCTCTCACACCCATACATGGTGATGGGACACAAAATGGCTTGAATGATCCTCACTTTAATGCTCAGAGTTAAGTCTTTACATTTTATGATCTTGTCCAGTTCTTTCATAGCAGCCCTTCCCAATCCTAGTCTTCTTCTGATTGCTTGAGTGCAGCACCATTCCAGTTAATACTTGAACCAAGGTATGGGAACTCTGACTATTTCAATTTTCTTGTTGTCTAAGATGAATTCTTGTAGATCTTCCATAGTCATTATTTTTGTTTCTTGGATGTTCAAAATTAATCCAACCTTGGGCACTTTCCTTCTTTATAAAGATACTTTCTTTAGTATTTGCTCCAGGTCTTTGTTTCTTTCTGCTAGTAGTATTGTGTCATCTGCATATCTTTGGCGGTTAATGTTCCTTCCACCTACCTTATTTGTCAGGCATATGATTGAGATTCTCAATTCTGGGGAAAAAATGACTAAACGAACAATAACAAATCCTTGAAAGAATAATAGTATTTTGTTTGTTTTTAAAAAGCTTAGTGATTATCAGTCATTTTTTCTTGTACCTATAGAGTGTTTTGATTTCACAGTACTTTTAAAAAAAAACTTCATAAGGCACTTTGAATTATTACTGATAAAGAAAAGCAGAGAATAATCATTAAACAAATGAATTCCCGGATAAAAATAAATGACCAGTGTAGAAGCAAGCAGAGTCTGATCTGAAGTTTGCCTTCAGCTCTGTCATTAGTGAAATGCCCAAGCAATAAATACTTTGTATCATTACAATGGGTGGTTGGTTCCAAACTAAAGTGTTGCCAGACTCAACCCAAAATCCATTCTGCTTAAACCCCAGATGTCTAGGGATGTATGATCTCTTCAGTGGAGAAGATCCTTGTTTACTCTGAAATACATATTTTGCTTTCCTAATTTGTTAGGGTCTTAAATAACCTAAAGGCATCAAGTCCTGGTTGATCTTGGAGGCTGGTTAGTACTTATATGGGAGACCATAAATGAAAACTAGGTACTGTAGGCTATATTGCAGAGGAAGGAACTGGCAAACCGCCTCTGAGAATTTCTTGCCTAAGAAATCAACAAGTGACTTAAAGACACATACACACTCTCCTAAATTATATGTTGCAACTCATCCTGCCTGACTCCTTATACATACAAGGTAAGGGGGAGGCTCTTCATAGGTGTGTGTGTGTGTGTGTGTGTGTGTGTGTGTGTGTGTGTGTGTATGTGCACGCATTTGCAAGCATATGGGCACATGCTTTTCTGTAGAACTTCCATCAAAGCAAAAGCAAGAGGCAGGCTTGAAAGTCAACCCCTGAGGTGACCTTGCACTCCCTGGCTCTTCTCATTAAGCAGCTTGACTCAGCAAGGACAGATTTGACTGCAGCCACCACTATGTCCCTTCCTATAATATCCAATTATAATGGCTTCACTTTCAGTCTTGCAAACTACTGGATAGTGAGAGGGAAAGTGTGCAGCTCAAAAGCTAAATTTGGCACCTAGGCAGAGACATTATTATCTCCTTGCCATTCAATTCTTCTGCAGAGACATGGCATAATGAAGTGGCAGGGCCTGAAATGACTGACTCGAGTTCCTAGCAATTACAAGAGGCTTACTCTGACATGTTTACACTAGTTGCAGATGTGACAGTGGATGATAAACTTGAAATAACCATCTATACTGGCACACACACATACACTTCTATGCAAGCCATAAACCTACAGATCTCCATAGGGCAGAGTTTGAATTCGTGTCACTCTGAGAATATAACAGGACAGTGATGGCAAACCTTTTAGAGACCGAGTGCCCAAACTAAAAGGCCTTCCAACACTGAGAGTTACCCGGTGCCAGGATTGGGACTTCTGAGGCAGGACCTCTGCCCTCCAGGGGTGGGATTTCTACCCTCTGGGAGAGGGACATCTTGGGGTGGGACATCCAGGGTGGGACTTTTTTCTCATGCCCTCCTGAGCCTTCAGCTGCCCTGTGTGCCATGAAAAATGGCTTTGCATGCCATCTCTGGCACACGTGCCATAGGTTTGCCACCACGGGCCTAAAATATTTCATGTATGTCTATCTGCTGCAGGTGTTTTGGTCATACTGTGAACCTCATAATACTGCACTCAGATTGCACAGTTTCTCAAAGAAAAGCTTGTATTTCCAGAAGTACACAATAAACTTTGCATGCTATCTCTTTGGCATGTTGTTGTTCTGTGCCTTCAAGTCATTTTGACTTATGGCAGTCCTAACATGACCATATCATGGGGTTTTCTTGGCAAGATTTGTTCAGAGGGGGTTTGCCCTTGCCTTCCCCTGAGGCTGAAAGCATGTGACTTGATCAAGGTCACCCAGTGGGTCATAGCTAAGCAGGGAATTGACCCCAATCTCCAGAGTCATAGTCCAACCCTCAAACTGTGCCATAAAACAAATTATTCTTGGTTAATTGAGGCATTGTTTCACTGGCTATGCACTCTCTATATATAGTTTCACAGAAAAATTTCATCATATCAGTTCTCAAGATTTGAAATGACACTTTACACCTGACTGAAATCTCTTTCACTGAACCATCTCTTCATCCATATTACATGTAGGAGCAGCTACTTGACAATTTCTTCTGTGTACTACATATGGAAGACAGGAGGTCCTTTCAGTGAGGTGGGCCACAGCTCTGAGCTCCTTCCTTCCAGAGGACTGCATCTCAAAGTCTTTCCTGGTAACTGAAGGAAGATGATGCCCTATGAGGAACGATGTAGGGAACTAGGGATGTTTAGCCTGGAGAAGGTTAAGAGGTGATATGATAGCCCTGTTTAAATACTTGAAGGGATGTCATATTGAGGAGGTAGCTAACTTGTTTTCTGCTGCTTCAGAGACTAGGACCAGAGCAATGGATGCAAGCTCCAGGAAAAGAGATTCCACCTCAACATTAGGAGGAACTTCTTGACAGTAAGGGCTATTTGACAGTAGAACACGCCTTCCTTTGAGGTCTTTAAACAGAGGCTGGATGACTATCTGGATGCTTTGACTGAGAGTTCCTGCATAGCAGGGGGTTGGACTGGATGGCCCTTGTGGTCTCTTCCTACACTACGATTCTATGACTCTATTATCTCACTCTTCTTGGTGGGATAAAGCACCAAGAGGAAAAAGTTGCAGGAGTGATGTGCTTCCTTTTCTAGCAGAAAATTGAGGCTGTCTTGGTGGAAAATAGTAGTCTGGTCTGGCAGCATATTGGATCTGGCTTGGGTAATGGCAAAAACTGCACTGACCAAGTAATTCTGGCTCTCTATTGGTCCATGATGGGCCACATCTCCTGCTCCATCTCTCAATTTAATTGATATTTTTTTTGTCCCCAGTTGCCCTCAAAGAAAAAAAAGGGGGGGCCAATTCTGCCTCTCTCTCTCTCCCACTCTGGGCCATTTGAGGCTCAGCAGAGACCTTTTTCCAACAGGAAGTTTAAAGAATCATAGAATTGTTTGGTCACTGCTTCTTTTGCACCCAGTTACCTAGCAGCGGCAACATAACAGCCAGCCTTCCTTTTGCTGTAAGTGTGGTGCAGACAAGACAGACAAGCAAGTTGGAGCTGTTACCACTGCCACTGTCATTGCTGTGGTATTCCCACATGGGGATGGGGTAGAAGAGGAGATGATGGTGAGCTGGGCACAGCTGAAATAGATGCCTCTGGCTGGGTGTCTGTTGCACAAACAGTAGACCTAATAGCAAGAAATAGCTGTTGGGGGGTGCTTGCACTGTCAGCCAAGATGAAAGGGGATGGCAACCTGAAACATTTGGAGACCACTCTGTTAGACTATGGCTGCATTCACACTGCAAAAATAATCCAGTTCCATAGAATCATAGAATTGGAAGAGATCTCAAGGGCCATCAAGTGCAACCTCTGACATGCAGAAATACACAATCAAAATACCCCCAACAGATTGCCATCCAGCCTCTGCTTACAAACCTCCAAAGAAGGAGACTCCATCACTCTTGGAGGCAGTGTGTTCTACTGTTGAATACCTCTTACTGTTCAGAAGTTCTTCCTAATGTTGAGGTAGAATCTCTTTTCCTGTAGTTTGAATCCATTGCTCTGGGTCCTGTTCTCTGGAGCTGCAGAAAACAGACTTGCTTCATCTGTCTGGAAGTCAACTGGGTCTTTTCCTCGTTTTTAAAAAAGGGCCTCTCTTGAACCTAAAATAGTCAGTGAGGGGAATGTGGTGGATCACCCCCAACCACAATGTGTCAATTGAGGGCATAATTTGGAGGAAAAAAATAGGTGACATGGGGCCAAAAAACAGCCCATGTGCAGTCTTTTACCCACGTTGCACTATTCTGCCCACTTACATAGGATGGTAAAAGCAGAATTATGTCACTGGTTGATATGAAATTTTTGCCTTGTTATTTATAGATGCAAATTTAGAAATCAATATTGGGTCTTAAGTAAAAATTCAGCACACCGCCACAGTCAGGCAGAGATTGATGATGTGACCTGTGTGTCAGCTGAGTCTGAAGGCTAAGAAATAACTGGTGGGGTATTAGCAATCTTCTAGCCCCTTGCTGCTCTTCTTCTTGATCTTTAAAACTGACTTGGAATAAATAGACAGCTTTTCAAACAGAGGATGGTTATGTCTATCCTATGGCAGCCTTCCAACAGAGGATGTCCTTTGTAACACCAGTCTCATGGCCACTCTAGGTAACCAATTTAGAGCTGGTATCTCTTAAATCTTTCACATGGAGAGATTGACTTTGGGCTGGACACCGAAGGAAATAATAATAGAAGACATTGTGCAAAGTCTACCAGGCAAATCTCTGGAATGTTGAACTTGAGAGGCAATGATCAGACCTAAGAGATCTTAGCTAGCTCTCCTCACTATTTATGCAACCTTTGAAACTAATTAGGGATATAATTAAAATAACAGCTTGGATGATCCTGGGAAATATCACTCGCTTCTTTCAACTTGTCCGAGCCAAAATGGTGACTTTTGCAAAGAACTTTCTTCCTTGTAGAGGTTGCTCATAAAAAAAAATCATCTGACAGTGCTCAGTCCAATAAAAGAATAAATAGGGGGAAGGAGTTGTTGGTAAGGTATTTTATTTCCTCATTCCCTTTGACATGAAAGAACTGAAGAGAAGTGGTTATCTGACCCGGTAAGATGGCATTTCAGAAAATATATTTCTAATAACTCCATGATCTTCCTATTTCATTTGAATCAGTTTAGGTTCTCTTAAATGCACTTCAAGAATACTCACCTTGACAAATGTTTGCAAGAGTAATCTAACAGTGAAGCCCTCATAAATGGATTGAACTAGATGGCCTTAATATATATTCATGTATAGTATTTCTTTAGTGATGAATATACTGTTATGCAGCCTAAGGTTTTTCATGGATTCCCACAACTGAAGAAGCACTCTGGAATTCAGTAATCCATGTTTAAAGTTTTACTCTAGTTCTGGTAGCAAGCAGTTCTCCATGCGCACACTCCCATTCTCTCTCACACAGAGATACTTACTAGATCATTAGTTAACTGGCCAGGTATGGCTATGTGTTTGGGGAGAAACAGCATGCAATTGATGGGTGTCTAGTCCAGATAGATAGGATGGTCACTGATGAACCAGAGATTCTCCAGAAAATTTGTACCTTTCTTTTATGCTTGGCTACTACCAGTCTCTTATCTTTCCATTTTATAGCTTATTTGTCTTTCTTCCAGAACAGCTGACCATGGCTATCATGACTCAGTGGAACTGCCCTTGTAGCATACAGCTGTTTGCAAATGTGTTCTAGTATATTTGTTTTAACTCGGATAAGCATTTCCTCTGTACAAATAGGGTATCCTTTCAACATGTCACTCCTTTAACAACAAACAGCTTCATTTATATACCACTTCATACCAAACTAGCAGTGTCTAAGCGGTTTACATAATGTAAGCTAAGTGCCCCAACAATCTAGGTACTCACTTTAGCCACCTCCTTGGAAGGATGCAAGCCTCAATTGAGCTTGAGCCCTTTCGCTGGTATTGAACCCGCAACCTTATGGTTTGTGAGTGAGTGGCTGCAGTACAGGTATTTAACCACTGCTGTGCCACCAGGGCTCCTTAGATGAATGAGCTTCCCACTCTAGCTATCTTCATTACTCTGCTTGATCTTGTTTTCCCATAATCTTTTCTTCAGCACCCAGGCCCAGTTAGCCTTGCTATTCTATAATGTGGAATGAGATAAGCCTAAGCTCATATGTATGTATAAATTTATATTTACATGCCAAAATGTACAAGTGGCATTTGTAAGAAAATGTTGCGTAGTTTATCCATGCTGTGATCCATGCACCCTCACAACTGGACACATTGGCAAGGACCGGTGCACTTTCTCCTGTGCAGTAGCATCTGGAGAGCCACACATTCCCTACTCTTGTTCTAGGACTAACTGTAAAACCATCAGATATGCAAGAATGTCCTCTTTATGGATGATCTCACTTTTCTCTACGTTTTCCCATTTTGCTGCCAAATTTGGTAGCATACTTTTTGGAGCGCAAAAACACATTCAGGGCTGCATGTAGACCCATGGACTGATTTAATCTATTCTTTACTCAACAGCAACCAGCTAAATGCCTTTGAAAACTTACAAGAATATGAAGGTTTATACAAATTATAGAGAAGATAGCTATACTTTATGCCTCTGTCATTACTACTTATTATGAGAGTGAACATAATATAAGAATTTTAGATACTCTTGAAATGTTTTAAGTGTATGTACTATTTATGAAATTGTATTAATCTTAACTTTTAATTCTTGAACGTTCAACATAAATTTAGTGTATTTCATATTTAGTGTATGTTTTATTAACTCTAATTGCTTTATGAATTGTAGTCATTTCTGTGTATTATTGATATATTTACTTTATATTTTATAATATGATCCTAAATAAAATGATGATGATGATGATGATGGATGATCATTGTTACCATTTCCAATTGTATGCCTTAGCATTTGTTACTCAGAGGTAAGCTATCCCTGATGTTTATGTTCCAAACAATAATTTGCCTCCCCATTGAGAATTCATTGCTTAAGAAAGAACTGGGAAAACCATTAGCAGGAAGGAATCAGCTTCCACCTGCAAGCTTATACCTTGCTCTGTGCAGACCATTAGTGCCTCTTGAAAGTATGGAGTGCAAGGCAGAGAGGAATTAGTTGCGCCTGACGCCAAGGCTAATGTACAGCTTGGAAAGCTACTTCGGTAGGAGGATGTTAAATTTGCTTGACCGGTGTGGTGATGTGTCAAAATCCTTGCAAACTGAGGCCAACAGAAATTATTGTACTCCAAATAGGTCACTTAATTCTAAGTGCCTATTAACTCCTGCTTAACCAATGATGAAGCGGGCAGTATAGAAATAACTGTGGAGTTCTCTTGAATACTAACGAAATAGTAGATTAATTCATTTGCAGCCCAGGCCATTACAGTAAAGGGAAAATGAAATCTTTCTTTAATGGAGCAGTTAAAATATTATAGGCACAGTAGATGAAGGGAGTCTGGGTAATGACATAGGCCTTTTGCTAGCAACTGGTGACCTGATTCCTTCATTAAGTTTAAAATCAGTTATTACTGACAGGTATTGGAGACAAGTTTTGTATAGTCCCCAGGCTCCAGCTGAGAGAGCAACCTCCCTCCTTTCACTTTCCTGTCAAGTAATTTTATCACCTCTTAACCTTTCACAGAGAGATTTATAATGCCACACATATATGAGATTGCGTAGAATGGCCTTTTCAACACTGATTGTCAGACACAAGCAGATTGAGTTGTATTATTGTGCTTTATACAGTACTCTTGAGTCCATACATAGTCGTGAGTCAGATTTACCACACTTTTATTACATGATAGATCTGCACCTAAAAGGTGTAATAATCTTGTTTTTCACTTTACTGACGTATAAAGATGACCAAGCTATGTTAGTGTGAGAGACTTTACACCAAGAGGAGCCCAAGAGATGTTGCTGTTTGAGGCAAAAGCCAAACTGGTACTGTAAACCTTTCCTCATTGCCTATGAATTTTACCACATTTGAGGGCAGCAGGTTAGTTCAGGGAGTATTGGAAAGGCTGTGTGGAACATGCAGCTCCATTCTCCAAGAATGGAGAAAGATATAGTTGTGAGGAACAGCTTGGGGACTGCCACCACTGTTGACTGCCAGCATCTGCTGCCTGAGGCAGCTGTCTTACTTTGCCGAATAAAAGGAATGGCTTTAACAATGTAGTTGTCCTGGTAGGATGTAACAGATTAGAAAAATGTACAGCTGGCCCAGGTTTTTGGGAAGGAAGAACTATGTGACCAAACACCAACTACTCCTGCCTTTAGCTGTTATAGGGTTTTGTTTTTGTTTTTTAATGTGATGGATGCACTTACTTTTATTTCTCTGCAGAGAAAATTGGCTATCCAGTAAGCTGATATTCATTGTAAATATAGCAAAAGATGCATTCTAACTCCACAAAAGGGCCAGACCAAGCCATTTTGCTGCCTGAGATGGATCAACAAGTAGCAACGTTCCTCCCTCTATATCAAGGTGCACTGTACCCAAATCCAAGTTATTTTGGGTCTTGAGAAAATCTCACAAGCACCCCTCTCCATCACTTGCACTACAATAACAACAAATAGGTTTGCTGCCCTTTCATGACATCCAAAATCTGTTGCTTGCAACAGCATCCTCATTCTGTGTAATGGTCAGACCAGCTCTACACCACACACATATAGGAGTGGTTTGACTAATCATGTTATACATAAAAAGCAGTCCTGAGTGGAGTCCATAGGATTGTTCCCATCGATATACAGCACTAACAGATAACCCTGGCCCTTTCCTAAAGGAAAAAACAATTTTCCAAAATATTTTCTGTGTGCTGGCCCTGGCTACCATTCCTTCCCCATTTACCACCATGACAATATATGGCACTGGATGGGATGTCCTCCGGAGGGAGGAAAAATAAGGAAGAAAGTATGCTGCTACTACTACTAATGCAGAGCATCCCAAAAAGTTATTGGACAATTGCTCCATTCCTAGCAGAATATTCAGCAAAAAGTACTATTTCTCTCTTCCCCTCCCCATGCCTCATTTGAATGCTGAAAATTAGTTTGTAGAACTTCAGGAAAACTTTCCTTTGGGGGGAAAGAACCATCTTTTTTTTCTAATTAGGGCAAATTTGGATAAATTTGGATAATGGTAGAATATAAATTAAATCAATTAATCAATCAATCAACCAACCAAATAAATTCCATGTTACTACTAAACTACTAAAAAGTTTTGAAGAAAACGGATGCATATTAGTATACAGGTCTACATACACCAGATTTTCGATTCTGTTTATAGTTTTGGTCATCCATTTCAAAAAGGAGCTCTGCCTTCACAAAGCAGAAACAGTTCTGAAAACTAACATTAATGATCAAAAGGCTGAAGTATATTTCCTTGTGAGGAAAGGCTAGAGCCCTTGGACTTGTATAGAATAATAGATGATGTGGAAAACATAGAAGGGGAGATTTTTTTCCTCCTTCTTATCTGAGATGACCACAAACAAGTGCTGGAAAGCACATATTAGGTTCCACAGGCAAAAAACAAAACAAAACATGTCTTCATGCTTATTGATTTTAAAGGTTTTATGATTATTCTATTTAAATACAACCATCAGTAAGCATATGGAGACTTGTTTCTTCTTTTGTCTGTGGATTCTTATCTAAGATGACAGAACTTGGGATCATGAAATCAACATCGAGATAGACAAAAGTACTATTTCATATGTTGTTGTTGTTGGGTGCCTTCAAGACATTTCTGACTTACAGATCCCCTAAGGTGAATCTATCATGGGGGTTTCATGGCAAGATTTGTTCAGAGGAGGTTTGACATTGCTTTCTCCTGAGGCTGAGAGCATGTTACTTGCCAAAGTTACCCAGTGAGTTTCATGGTTGAGCCAGAAATGAAACCCTGGTCTCCAGTGTCATAGTCCAACACTCAAACCACTATGCTATGTTGATTATACACACAATGAAATAACAAAATTTTTGCTCCATTGATAAGATGACCACCAGTTTCCATAAGACATTATGTCCATTTCAGTGCTATTTAGGTGTACATACTTCTGGGGGGCCCTAAACAACCTCTTTTCGAAACCAAATGTCATCTTTGAGTTGCTTCTAGTTTTGCAAAAAAGGGCAGGTGTGACCCCAAGATATGCAGGAAGTGGAAAATGGAGCAAGTGTGGCCTCAAGACCCACGACATTTAGAGGGCTATGCATTCCCTTATCCCTGCTATATCAGGGATTCATTCATCTAGCCTAGCAAGGTGATTTCATATTTTATATTTTGTAAAACACTTGGATCCATTCCATCAGAAATACCACATCTTCCTATATCAGCCTGTTCAAATTCTAACATCTTTGGTAGAGCTCTTTTCTCTGTCCCAGCAACCTTCTAGGCTGATTTGGTGGGAAGAAGCAGGTCAGCATTTTCGGTGACTGCTACTATACTTTGGAACTTCCTCTCTAGGGAGACTAGCAAGGTGTACAAACGGGTGATAAAGCCTGGGGGCGGGGTGGGGGCATGGTGTCTGTATGACGCATGCCCGAACTCTGCCCCCATGCCGGCGTGATGCTGCGCGCCCCACAAAATGGTGGACAGCATCATGGTGCTCCTCTGGCACAACATCCAGATGATGAAATGTCAAAGGAGCACTGAAAAGCAATGGTGCTGGTGGCTACAGTGATCTTTCTGCAGCACAAAACGGAGCCACTTTTTGCAGCTCCTTTTTGCTCCACGGCCCTGATCCAGCTAAAAAGTGCGGTCTGTTGAGCCCCTAGGATAGATACTTGCTATCTTTCTACCAGCAGCTGAAGACTTTCCTATACCATCAGCCTTTTATGTACTGACCATGAGGGACTTTTAACAGTGTGCTGTTTTGTTGACTTATAGATTCTGCCTTTTCATGAATTTCAAATGGTTTCAAGTCTATAGATTGTTTTATTGTTTTGAAAATACCTTTTTATACAGACAGACAGTTGGATACACTACTGATGCTTTTATATATTTGAAATCTGTAATGGTGTTAATGATTTGTAAGCCATTGTTGGGGGAAAGTTGGTATATAAAAGGAATAGGAGGAGGAATAGGAGGAGGAATGAATTTGTTGGCCTATCCTAAAGTGCAAAAAATTAGCAATCCTGTTTTGATTTCTGGACAGTTCCATTTGATGCAGTTTGAATTCTGGTGTTAAGAGTGTGCACAAGCTAATAGACCTAGTGACCCTAGAACCTAATCTGGGCCTTTAACCATTTTGCTGCTTATGTTATCCATAGAAATACCCTCCTGCCCACATAATGTAAAGAACAAGCATCCTTTGCAGCACTGCCAGACAACTGCAATAGATAACTGCATTGTTCCAGCTGGTTGGAGAGGAGTCTCCAAAGGTGATGATGAGATTATTCACATTTTTATTGAAGTAGATTAAAGGCAACCCATGGAGACGAAATCCTTTTATGAAAGCTGCAAAGCTGCAGAGATGAGAAAAGTAACTGAAAATAAATTCTGACAATGTTTGTTCTGTTTGTCTAAGAAATAACCCAAACCCCCAAAGTACAGAAAAATTAATTATTACCATACCTTTGATGGAAAGAAGATGGATGCTGTGGGCTTCAGACAGCAGGCAAACACCTCCAAGCTGCAGGAACACGGCTGAAAAGAGATTTCTGTGGTTTCGCTGGTAAGAGGTTAATTCAATGTCAATTTACCTAATGCTGATGAAAGGCTGGTGTCAGCCAGAGTTATGATGATAAAAAGCTCAGCTATACTTACAATACCCCAGGGTCACCATGTAAAGGGGTAATTTAGAGGCAACCAACAAGTCACAAAAAATATAATCAGACTGAAATGTGAGCCTGAGGGAAGAGACAATAGCACTGAATAAGTGGGAACCGATGGGAAAAGAAGCTGGGGTACATAATTGATCTCAAGATAGGTTTTTAGAAAGGAAAATGGAATATTTGCTTTTTTCAAAAAGTATCATAATTGAGCAGTGGCTGTTATTGCTAGCAAAATGGCTGTCATTGTGAAGGGTATAATACGCATGAATCTTGTCTATTGGGAACATGCTAAGTAGAACACAAGAAAGAACATAGAACACAGGAAGCTGACATTCCAAAACCATAGAAACATAAACATAGAAACATAAGAAGTTGATATATCAAGGTAGATTGACCCATGGTACTTTGCTGCCTGGGGTGAAAGACAAGATGGTGCCCTCTCCTCTTCCCACATTCTGAAAGTGATTGGACTGGCAGTTGAATCTTATGGCAACACTATTAGCAGAATAGTTGCCTCCACCAAACCTTGAGATATCAACCCAGTGTAAGGGACCAAGAACTGGCTGTATGACATCTCTCCCTCCAACAGGACAGCTGGTAAGCACAAGAGGGATGGCTAGGAAGTTTCAACGATCACCCTCAGAATCAGCCATATGATTCCCATTGGTTGCACTGATTCAGCATCTAGTTCAGTGTTGTTTGCACTAAGCAGTGGTTTTAGGCATGGACCTACATCCAAAGTGTGCAAGTTATTACTCTTGAACCCTCCTATACAGGAGTCAGGCATACAGCATACTGCCAGTGATCCCTGTGGGTGCAGGCCTAGCCACTGGTGGCAGGTTAACACTGGTGGAGAAGACTCACATAATAAGAAGACTATTTCTACCTTCTCTGTAAATGAAAATTATACTTTAAACATGTC
>NC_056524.1:163285468-163295885 GCF_019175285.1 Sceloporus undulatus
CAAATAGCGAAGTCGAAGGCTTTCATGGCCGGCATCCATAGTTTTTTGTGAGTTTTTCGGGCTATGTGGCCATGTTCTAGAAGAGTTTATTCCTGATGTTTCACTGGCATCTGTGGCTGGCATCTTCAGAGAATTCATTCTCTGAAGATGCCAGTGAAACATAATAAATAATAATAAAATTTTTATTTATATGCCGCCCTTCCTACGATCAGGGCGGCTCACAACAGGTTAAAATACATACATAGTAAAACACATAAATACATAATTAAATCAAACCAACAAGTAAAAAGCCCCATAGCCCAACCTCTTGGCCACGGAAAGAGGAGGGAGGCCCACAGGATTTTTATTCGGGGAATGCCTGTTGGAATAGGAAGGTTTTAAGGTCCTTCCTAAATTGGGCCAGGGTAGTAGACGAGCGGAGCTCTGTGGGCAGCGCATTCCAAAGGGCTGGGGCAGCTATAGAAAACGTCCTCCGAGTAGTGGAGACTAATCTGGCCCCAGGCACCTTCAGTAGCTGCTGCCCAGACGTCCTGAGGGTGCGAGGCGGAATGTACGGGGAGAGGCGGTCCTTTAGGTATCCTGGGCCCAAGCCATTTAGGGCTTTATAGGTAATTACCAACACCTTATATTGAGCTCGGAAGCGAATGGGCAGCCAATGGAGATCTTTTAGAACCGGTGTTATATGGCTGGTCCTGGGAGCACCAGTGACCAGCCGGGCTGCCATGTTCTGCACTATTTGCAGCTTCCGAGTTTGGTATAAGGGTTGCCCTATGTAGAGTACATTGCAGAAATCCAGTCTCGAAGTTACCAGAGCATGTACAACAGTTTCTAGGTCCCTCTGGGCCAGGTATGGACGCAGCTGGCAAATCAACCGAAGCTGATAACAGGTGCTCCTGACCGTCGCATTCACCTGAGCGGTCAGGTGAAGCGACGAGTCAAGAAGCACCCCCAGACTGCGCACGGAGTCCTTCACAGGGAGCGTGACCCCGTTCAGGACAGGTGGAACCACCGCCATTCCTGGACCAGGAGAACCTATCACTAGTACCTCCGTTTTCTCTGGATTCAATTTGAGTCGGTTTTCCCTCATCCAGCCCATTACTGACTCTAGACAGGCCACGAGAGGAGAGAAATAAACTCTTCTAGAACATGGCCACTTAGCCCGAAAAACCCACAAAAAACTATTGCAATAGCGTTTAGCATTTACTTTTTTATATTGCTTAATAGTGAACTCAGCACTCTCTAAACAGTTTATAATCTGTAAACTAATTGCCCCCAACAAGCTGGATACTCATTTTACTGACCTACAAAAGGATGGAAAGCTGAATCAACCTTGGAGCCCTGGGATTGAACTCACAATGTTGTGGCTGCAGTACCAGCATTTAACCACTGTGCCACCGGGACTCCAAATATTTGAAATTAGAGAATATTGAGCACAGCCATAACTTTTGCACTTTGAACCTAGTTTGTAACACTAGATGTAAATGGAGGACAAGTGGGAGGACGAGAGAGAAACCACACTATTTTAAAAGCAGTTGAAAACATGGAATGACAGAGGATTAATAGTGACTGTCCCTGCCAAACTGGGAATGCTTGAAAAGTATAATAAAATAAAATAGACAATATCTCCAAGATGCTGAAAATCTATTTTAGGGTAGGTCAGGGCCAGCTGAGGGCATTTTGTTGCCCAAAGTGAAGGACAGGATGGCATCTCCTTAATAGTTCTACCTGCAGAAGATATCTTCACTGGTAGTTGAATCTTATTTCAACTCTGGTGATGGGACTAAATCCTGTATTTCAGTTTAGAAAGTACAGGGCAGGCTGCTACGGATACACAGTTCTGTTTCTTGGCACAATCCAGCACACATTGCCAAAGACAACAGCCTCACTCTGCTAATATTCAGGCAAGTGAAAGGACTTTCTAGGGAAGTATCCACTGATCTGAAAGCCACTGATTAACTAAAATGAAAAGTGTTATATTTATTCTGTTTTTTAAAAAAAATAAAAGAACTGTGAATGATAAAATATTAACAACTTAAGAAGGCAGCCTTGTTGAGTTGCACATAAGTACGCAGTGCAGATGAATAACAAAAGTAACACAAGTGACATAAAGGTATGCAGTTGGTCTTCCACATTTGTGGCTTTGACTTTTGCAGATTTGAGTATTCACAGATTTGATTAATATGCTCTCCCTAGGAAAGCCTAGATGCTCCAGCATGACTCTGCCAAAAGTTGACCATAACCCTTCTCTGGGCATTTGTAGGTCCTCCAGTGCAATTCTATGGTCAGCTTCTGCCAGATGTTGGTCACAGAGGTATGCTGGAGGACCTAGAGATTCTCAGAGAGGTATTCTCTCAGGTTTTAAAAATGACTTTCACAGCGGTTCTGTGTCCCAACCCCAGTGAATGTGGAAGGCCCACTGTCCAAGTAACAAAATCGATAGGCCTAGGGCTTTGAATCTCTTTCTTTGTATTTTCTGGAGCAGTTGCATTTCTTCTGTAAATGAACTCAATGAGTTCTTGTTGAAATTCTCATGATTCAAAGTAAGAGGAAGAGGAAGAGGAGGCAGCATTGCTGCTGAAGTTGTCACAGCAAGTGCCTGAGGCAGAAACAAACCTTTGGCCACATTCAGACTTGCATATATCAGAAAAATGCCACATATATTAAGAATGGTGTCCTAGTTTGAGAAGAGAAAAGCTATTTGGAATATGGAATAAAGAGGATTTTTTTTTCAAGGCCGTCAGCATTTTTCTAAAGAAGGTCAAAACTGGGCAGTTTCAAATGGAAATGTTTAAACTGGTATTTATCCAAATGTATTATGCGAGACGAAATTATTGACTGAGTTTTGTTCTGTGTGAAATGTGAATATAAAAGGCCTGGATCTTTTAAATTTCAAAAGGCTGGTGATAAAGTAATACTACCATGACCCCATATGGGTCATGGAAGCCCAAAACTGAGTAAAATTTTGTGCTTTCAACTAGTAATTTACATTCGCAGATCTCAAGGCTTGGGCCTCCTTCTTTGGTCCTCATGGGAGGGAAAGGAATCTAAGATGGAAAGTACTGCCTTGAAAAATATGTATGTTATATATTTCCCTTATTTGTTATATTTGGGTTTTGTTTTTTCATTTGAATGTGGTTGATGTTTAATATATCATGTTTTGAGGTTGCCCCTTGTAACATCACCCCTGTAACATCACCAGGGGCCAATCCTAGGTCAGTTTTTGCTGCTGAAAATCTCATGGCTTACATTGTCCTGATCTGGCAATGCTACTGGTGACAGAATTCTTAAGATGCCTCTAGATCTGAAACTTTGGGTTGATCAGATTTCCTAATGTAAGATAGTACATGCTTTGTAAAGGCAAGGCAAGGAGTTGTCTTCAATTTAATTGCCTCAGAAAGAGCAGAATCAGCATACTGAGGGACTGGGAGCAATAACGTTGCACTTAAATCATCCATAGTACCTCAGAATTCCAGCAATAAAGTACCTCTTCAATGAATTACAGTACTTCCTTAATCATTAGAAATGGCTTTCCTCCTGATACTCGGGGCAGACCCAAGAGCACAAAATGGCATCTCCCTTCATTCCATCTACTGTCAGTTGAATCTTACTTCGACTCTGGTGATGGGGTAGCATCCCCTGCTGCACCAGAAGATAGCAGTCTAGTTTGCATGGCAGTTGACAGATTGCTTGGGACCCATAGGTCTGTCCTCCAGCATAAGGGAATGGCCAGGAGTCTCATACTAGTGTCTCCTCCACATTCCCTAGATCTGTTTCGTGAAGCAGACATGTCACTATAATGGCAGGACTGGCCATTATATTACATATACATATACATTATATTTATATGTATAGTCCCATGTAATCTCCCAATTGGGATCCTGTGCAGATTATATTGCTTTGATTGCTATCTCACCATCTCCTCTTCTTCTTCTCCTCAGATTATCTTGGTCATAGTAGATGGATGGAAGAGTGAAAGAGAATGATTTGCAGAAGGATATTTTAGTAACAGGTTTGTTTGTTTGACTTTAGTGAGTCTACAAAGTTTGATCCAGGAATCTCACAACCTATAACTGACATACAGGACTCCATGCACTTATAAAGAGTTGAAAATGAGGCAGATCATGAAATAGCTGGTGACTTACAGAAGAGGTAGATAGAAGGTAGGTTGAGATATACTAGTAGATCGTTGGGTGCAGTAGATGGGCAAAGATTTCTGATTCTAAACTTCATAACAATACCAACAACAAAGCAATGCATGCATATATCTGTGTGGAATTGTTGAAATAAACAAATGTTACTGGGTAAACAGGATGTGATTTTTGTATGAAATAGCTGCAAGAAAAACTGCATTCTGAAAAAGACTTCTGAAGAAAAGAGTATTTTGAAAAGGTACATTTTGAAGCACACCTTCTATAACCTTCAAGCTAACATAGTCATGGTGGTTTAGGGGGTTGTAATCTGGGGGGGGGGGAAATTCCAAGGCCTTGTTTGATATTCAAACATTATTTGATTCTTTAAGGGTCTTTTGCAGAAGCAAAACGTTTGTAAATATCTTCATATTTAGGATGTACACATATACATACACATATGAATTTAGGACAATGCCAAACTAATAGATTTTCCTGGCTTGTTTTTCTTACTCTCATTCTGTCTTATCTCTTAAGGCTAGGGTTGGGGAAGGTATTTGAAATCATCTGAGATTGGATGAAAAATGTGTGTTAGGAAACCCTGATAAGCAAAATCCTACTCAGGCAAGAATCTTTGCAGCAGAGGACATATTCTGCATTAAAAATTAATCTCATTTTTTTTGTGTGAGTGTGTGCAGAAAACAGCATTTACTACACAGAAAGGACTCATTTCTGCACAGAAAATGCTGTTTTTTGTGCAGGAAACTTGTTTTCTGCACACACACACACACACACAAATGTGCATTTTTTTTTCATAGAATAAGTCTCAAACCATGACTACATCCTGAACTGGAAATAAATGTAACCCTGTGTAATTTAATCAATGTTCTCACAAGATGAAAAACTGTAAAATTATTCATTCTTGTATGAGAGAATGAAATTTACAAAGTAGGATTACATCTCTACTGAGGGCTTATTTTGATTAAGAGATGAACCTCATAGCATAAGTGTTGGATTGTGGTTCCCAAGACTCTACTGCATACTGCCTAGGAAGCTAATTTAAGATGTAGTCCTATGTTCTTACTATATGCCAGTTCCCATCACCCTTCATTATTGTCCATACTGTTAGGGCTGATGGGAGGTACACTCCAAGAACATCTGAAGGGCTGCTGCATTAGTCTGCCTCGGTGTTCACTCTTAACGTACAGAGTTTGCGAAAGTTATTTTTGGATGAAGCTCCCCGGATCCCCCAGCCAAGATAAGTTATGTTGGACTATAACCTCCAGAATCCCCCAGCCATCATGGAGATCCTGGAAATTGCATTACCAAGCTCTGATCTTAGTGGGAACTCTACTGTAGGAACATGATTCCAGGGCAGCTGTTGTTGTGTACATATGTGCTTTTAAATGTATTGTTTCACCACTGGCTTGGCTGAACACTGTGAATCTATTCAAAGTGAGCAACCCTCCAATCCCACACAGGATTTATCCCCCTTCCTATTTCTCTTCTCATAGCTATGAATTATAAATGCAACCACCTGGAACCAGAAGAGCCTTGCAAATGATGAAAAGCTAATAAACATTCTGTTTCTAATTACACACACACACTTTCCATCCAGGTTATCCATCTATTTCTCCTTCTCCTCCCAGAATAATGACAATCCGTTTCAAATGAACATTATTAGCTGAGTTAATTTGCTGCTGCTCGTTGTCAAATGTATTGGGAGAGGGGCACCAGGAGTGAGTTTAAGTGTTTAATTTGTGTACCACCCATCACTGAGAACAGGACAGGTGTGCGAAGCAGAACATCACAATTGCATTTGTCAGGGATCGAGTATTACGCAAGGAAGCTGTTTTTGACACAGGCAGGAGTTTCAGCCACTTTTTCAGACTCAAGTTTCCCATTACCTTGCATTATAGTGCCCTCTGCTGCACAACAGCAGACATGCTTCTTCATTTGATACACTAGTCTTCAGCCATAATAAATTTTACATGAGTTCTCATGTATTTGATCTCCTTATTACTCCATCTCCAGCACCTGTCCTCTAAGGTCATGCTTAAATTGGTAGGAATGAATAGATATCCAGTATACCCTGCACATGATTGGTGGGTTGTTGTCCTCGTTGTTGTATCAATCTTAGTTTAATGAACAACGTGGATGATTTGATCCTTTGCAGTCTGCCCTCATTTTAATTCTTTCATTAGTTCTACTTTAAGGATTCTTGCGTGCTTCAGTCTATGGATATGTTAGTGATGTAAAAGGTAGACTCTGCTTATGCTTGTCAAAGTATATCATGCTTGTTTCACTTACACTGCATCTGCACTGCAGAAATAACCCAGTTTGACACCACTTTAACTGCCATGGCTCAAGGTTATAGAATTCTGGGAACGATAGTTAGTTGTGGCACCAGAGCTCCGTTTTTCTTTTCTTCTGTGGCACGGATGCAGCCTCAGTGTCTCTGAGCCAAATTTTGCTGCTGTGTTACGTTGGAACTATACATATCTGCCCCCTTTTAAAAAAAAGATTTGTAGCAAGCAATTTACGAAGAGTAAAAACATGCAACTGCAAATTATGACGTTAGGAAGGTAGTGGAAGTGGGTTCATGGGAGTTTGTAATTTTAACAAATCCTTTAAAATAAAAAAGTTAATAACAAACAATCAAAAAGCAGCAATCTGCAGGAATATGTCTGCTGTCTGAATCCCTCAATTTCAGAACTAGGAAGAATGAAACACACTTACTGTATATACTGATGTATACATCTAGACATTTTAGTTAAAAACAATTCACTGGAAAAACTTGGGACAACGTATCCATGGCTCAATATAAGTACTAAAATTTAACTCATCAAAAAAGGAACCATTCTCTTCTCTTAGTGGCAAAAGGCAAGAGCTTAGTCCATCCCGGGAGCACCTAAAAGGAGCACCGATTCCTTCTACTCCCTCTTTTGTAGCCTCTGGTCTTTTTGAATGCCTGGATGAGAACATGGCTGTGGTGGCATCTCTTTGGCACTTCCCCTCAAAGGAATGACAAGAGGAATTGGGCTTTGAAGGATTTGGATAAAACACTTATGTTTGTCAGCTTTTCTGGGTTAAGATCAGGCAAAGTTATCACATTAATGACTATAATTACTGCTTAGGTAGTCACGATTTTCATTGTTTTGCCTTTGCATCCTTTTTGACATGTGTATAATTTTTTAGCCCTGCCTGTGTCTGGTCACCTCCCTCACACATCCCTCAGCCATAATTTACTGTAGTTCTCTCCTCATCCGTTCAGTTTTTTAGGATGAGCACAAACAAGTATGCCTGCCACAATTTTGTAAGTTCTTGGGCAGCATTTTCCTTTGCTTCCTCCTTTATGACCATTCTTCCATACTCCAAAGCTTTATTCTCAACTAATCCAGTGGTTAAAATGTTGGTACTGAAGCCACAAGGTTGTAAGTTCGATCCCAGGGGGCTCCAAGGTTGACTCAGTCTTCCATCCTTTCATAGGCCAATGAGTACCCAGTTTGTTGGGGGCAACTGGCACAGCAAATTGGCGCAGCAAACATGGGCGCTGGCAAAGCACCCTCTATGGGCGCTCTGTAAAGCGCCCGTGAGTATAAAAGAACCCATACATACATGTGAAATGTTGAAAATCCTATGTCAGGTGTAGGCATATATATATCTATGTCTTTGTAAAACCATTGCTTGTGGAAATGTTTTTGCTATTAACTTTTCAGGTTAAAACTCCACACACATTATTTCCCCTGTATCAGCTCAGAAGGCAAACCCTTCAAAAATGTAGGCTATTCAGGAACCCTAATGTCTGGATTTTCCAGAGTGATGTACTGGAGGAGTGACAGAAAGTAGATCCAAATCTACTGGCAAATCTCTGGGTGATTTTCAGTAAATGGGCAAAGGTTTGTCAATCTCAATTGTACGCATACAGACTTCCCAAATTATACTGCTTGAGAGAACCAGGAGAGTAAGACTGTATTCTGATACTCAAAACTCATTTCTTGGCTTAGAATTTTTTTCATTATAAGTCTACCTCTTTTACGCTAGGCTCTGAGTTGTTGGGATATTTATAAGGAGGAGGGGAGAAAAGGATCCCACCAGCCTATAGCCACTACAGTGTGGTACAAAAGTGACTATATACTTTCACAATAGATGAGAAAGCATGGTCTACTCCAAAATGAAATGAGCCACCATTTTCTTCTACCTCACACTCCCATTCTCATGCTCAGTGAAAAGAATATGCATCTTGGTTTGAGGCATACCTGAAAAGCGACCACCCTCTACAAATCTTTTTGGAAGTTGACACTGCACTGAACTAGGCTATGCAGCTTGTTTAGGACTTGCCAGTGGCCCTGTTGGCTGGGGTTGGAGCTCTGTAAGTTGTAGTCCCAATTCTTTTCCAAGCTGTGCGCTTGTCCAAAAGGACTGAATAGCTAGCATGTCCCAAGAATGGCTGGGCTCCATAATTGTCCAAGCAGTTGGATGTTTAAGACTTTTTAATACTACTCTGAAAAAAGAGAGCTTGTGCTGTACTTCTTTTTATTGCACAGGTCTTCCTGTTGATGTTTTTTCTTCATGTTACATATTTTAAGGTGATGCCCATTCCAATTCTCTCTGGTGTTGTGCAGGGTGGAGAATGTGCCACCTTCCAAATTTGTTGGACCATAGCTTCCCTCATGCATAGCCAATGGTGAGAGTTTTAGGCCAACTGTATCTGAAGAACACATGCTCCTTAGCTCTAGTGTTGTGGTTTGAGTTTGGGAGTTAGGGCCTGAACAAACAAGCCAAAATAAAGTTGCTTCGGGTCACTTTGGAGGTATGCTGTTTAAATGACACATGCATCTTAAGAGGCCAGAAGCCCCGCCAACGCTGGCTTTGGCACGGCTTCTGGCCACTAAGGACACATGCATCATTTAAACAGTACACTTCCAAAATGGCCCAAAGCAGCTTTATTTTGGCCTCTGGGCCCTCAGAATATTACTTTAATCCTATCTTGGGTATGAGCCTCCCAGGATAGTGAGAGGCTAAAACGGTGCCTGGAAGAAACAGGAGACTATAAGGGAACTGGTAGTTGGCTTGTGGATAGATGAGGAAATGAAAAAGATCAGTCAGATGCTGCCCCCATTAGAAAGGAACTCAAGCCTACATACATTTGAAAAGCTGGCATAACAGTTCTCTCTACTATAGTTCAAAGGAATAGATGTGTAAAGAACTTTTCTGAGAAGTGCTCAGGGAAGTAGCTGAGGAAACTACAATCAGGCTTACATTTGAATCATTATGTATCAGTGAAGCCTAGCTGTTAGTGATCCATTCTTTCCATTATCATTCTGTTCACCCGACATTATACTGGATTACTTATCACCTAATGCAACATTCAAGATTGATTTGGTAGTTCACATTTCCATTCACAAGACTAGAAAGTAATTCAATAATTTTTAAATTAAAATCCAGAACAACAATCCTTGTTATCTCCTAGAATTTTCCTAAACATACACAGAGACAAAGACAGTTAAAACACAAGAGACATTCATAATTATGAATTTTATTCACTAAAGCAACATTAAGGAGTCTTTACAATACAGGTTTTAAATCATCTTTACAAGCAAGTTCTGATATACAGTATTTACTTATTTTTTTAATGAAATACTATATAATAAGGGTATTTTGCAGCTAGTACTGAATTTAAGACAAATACTAATACTGCACTTAATAGTTTTTATGGTGCTTTGACCTTTACATAGGCAGTGAGCAGCTTTACCACAGCTGTGATCAAAGTATTTTCAAATTTTCATAGAGCATGGTTGTAGATAAATCTAAAACCAGGATCTACAACCATGATTGTGTGTCAACAGGGCATGATCCCACCAATGTCAAGCACTTAAATCCCACTGATATTCATTGTGGGATAGCCAAGTACAAATTCTCCTGTTAAAAATGAATGGCTCCCAACAGTGCTTAACTTCTGCTGGATTTTGTCCAGTGTTCAGAGAACCACTGCAAAACAAATGAAAGACGGACAAAATGGAAACCCCATTCCAGAACCTGTATCCATTTTAAAGGGTATGAGAATGTGTCTTTACCAAAAACAGGTGTTAAGACAAAAAAGTAATTCCATTCCCCCCAAAGCATGCTCATCTACCAGTATTTGAAAGGCTTCATGAATACACATGGAGTGACATGCAAGGGATGAAATAAACCACAAACACCATTCAAAATATGTAAGCTGCATTAGAACAAAAACCAATATTTGAGATGGTGAATCTACTTATGTGGTCTATTTGAGAGTCACAGTA
>NC_056524.1:163295895-163408816 GCF_019175285.1 Sceloporus undulatus
GCTGGATTTGGAGTTTGTACTGCATGTTTATATGTGAACTACTTGAAAGATTTGATATTCACTGAGTACACAAATTATTCATTCAACCATTTTTTTTGTTGGAGGGAGGGAGGGAAGAAGGTTAGTATTGCACATTGGCTTATTAACATTTCAAAAATCATATCTAAACAATACAAATGTGAAGAACAAACCTCTGCAAAATAAGCCTCAATTCTGGCAACAGTATCTTTATAGGTTTCTCTTTCAGTTCAAATTGTTCCCAAATTGTCAGCAACACTATGGAGATTGTGGATGTCATGTGACTGGCCGCTTAGTATAACGAACCTTCGAGAAACCAAGTCTTGGGATCATGGAAGCTGCATTATCATGAACCATGTTGGGAGATAATGAAGAGTTTGTAGCATGGACTAGAGGAGGCTACAAAGATTTCATGAACTGCATCATCTGTGGTTAGCTTCCTTAAAAAATCCCTTCCAAATCCTAACATCAATACTTAGTGAATACTGTTTCACTAACTCAACCACAGGTACTTAGATTAAACTTAGGCACAACTCCAAACAATGGAGCTCATCGTTTAAAGTGCAAATTAGTTCTGCTCTGCTTTCGCATCTATTAAAAGATCAGTATTTTAATTACACACCTTTAAGGACTAGTTTAATACTTTAGGAATTATTGCATAATGTAGGAGAATCCAAAGAGGATAAAATGCAAACGTTTTAAAAACCTAAATATAAACCAAGTCCCAACTGTTTAACACAGGCATTTAAAAGAATTGTCTCTACGAGTACTAAATCATATTTCTTCACTTTAAGTATTCATATTATTTGAAATATGTACTTACACCTATTGGAGTCTCACTGAAAGCCTGGCATTCCACAAAACACTTCTTATAAACTATAATGAAACCTGTGTCAAATCTCTCATTAGCTAAACAAAAGCTTTCATTTCTTACTCTGAACTTTCTAAACATACATTAGATTCTTTGATACAGGCATTTTCAGGTAAAGTTTTTGCATCCTGTTTAAAAAGACAGACCAATAAATGATGGCAAAAGAAATCATCTCCCAGCTTGGCTTCCTGTCAGATAACTGCTTGAGGTAGAGAGGCAGTGATCCCTGACAACTTGCTCAAGCTATGTGATTTGCCTACTAGACTTTCCTCAGCTTGCATAACTGCCAGTCTGACAGTTAAAGAAAAATAGGGTTTGCAATTCTAAAATTCTTTGGAAAATCAGTTTATTTTCATAAAGTACTATACTTACTGAAGTTAATATAAGGAAAAGAAGAAAAAAAAAACGATTCTCCAGTGCATACTTCTCATTAAGTGTTATTTGTATTAAAGTGTAGTCATAATTTTATAACATGAAATCTAGAAACATTAAATGGTTCCCTTTTGAATATATAGCCTAAAAATCAGTACAAGTGTATTCTTTAAAACTAATGCCAAGTTCTTTATTTTAGAAATGGTTTTACTGCTGCTATTTGCCTTGGGCAGGTGACAGCTCCTTTACAAAAGAAAAGCTTGTCAGTTTACCTTTGGTGACATCCAAATACATTTTTGTGATCTCTCTCTCTCTCTTTCTCTTTCTGTAATTCTCTACAAGGTGTTATGGAAAGTGACCTAACAGTGCTAAATGTGAAACAGAATTTAACAAAATCAATCCTGAATCTTTACAAAACACTATTTTTTCTCTTTAAAAGAATGAACCTAAGGGAGGAGATGATGAAGAAAGAACCTCTTTTTTTAGAGAAAGGTTTAAATATTGGATAATGGTTAAGAACCAATTGCATTATACTATTGGATCCTGTTATATTTGTTGTTCAAGGAGTAGGCCTTACCCGTATTTTGACTTCAACCAGAATAATAATAATAAAAATACTATTTCATTTAAAATGCTACAACAGCTACTAGAACATCTGTGGAGGAACTACATGTTCTAAACAATTATTGTATCACAACTGTACAGACAGACTCAATATAAAAAGAGTTAAGTTTAGTCAGCACTAGTTACACTGCATGAATCAGTAACTCAGTTGATACCTGATTTACATCCAAGATTTGTGGGAGTAATGCCACAACAGAAAACTGTTGTACATTTTAAAACTTAGCCCTCATGTTTCCCCCATTAACGGCCACTTTGAGGCAACTGAACTCTGCAAGTCATATGCCACTTTGATGAACTTGATTCTTCATGAATCTGTATTCCACAGCTGAGAGTAGCAACCAAGAATGTTTTACTGCATGTCCTCACAAATTTTAGTGACATGAAGGTAGCTACCTGTAGAAAAAGCTTTTGTTCAGTCCTATGACTTAATGGACTAAGTTTGGTAAACAGTGGGTCCACCGCATCAGTGGGCTAGCTATTTGTGGACTGAAGCATCTGCGGCCTGCCATGCCCCATATTTTTCAATGGTGGCATGTGCTCATGGATGTGCTGATGTGGAAGCACATGTCACTAAGTACTGAATAATATGGGGGAGGAGCTGAAACGAATCCCTGCAGATGAGAAGGGTCCACTGTATAGATGGATCTTCAATATCCCTTTTGAGGGAGGTAGCTATGCTTGTCTTAAGAAGACATAAAGCAACAAATGCTTTACCTGACATTCTTTTATCACTGGTTCAAACCCACCACTATGGTGCCCTCACATTTGCTTCACTTAATATTACAAAGGGCAGCATTTGAGAGTGCCATTTCTAACCATTCTCCAGCTGGTATCAAAGAAAGACTTGGACACATGTTTAACAGGTATTTGTGTTTCATTTTGTGGTGTCTGATTTTGTCTCTTTGAAAATTTCACTGCATATTTAAGTTGTGATTCTGTATACTTTGTGACATGAATATCTGACTACAAAGTTCTTCACACAGCGTGTCTTTAAAAGATTTTCTTGTTTATCAGTCACATTTCACTTTCTATTTTAGTTAATCAGAAAAGCAGTAATACTAATTCCTGAAATATAAAATTTCTGTTCTGCTCTTAAGACTCTTAAAGATTCTCAGAGAGAGAGAGACAGAGAGAGAGAATGTGTGCATGTTTTAAATTTTATTACAAAAAATAGTTTCAAATCCCTACATGTATGGCAAACGTTTGTGCAAATATTTCAAGTTGGCTTCTTGAGACTTGCAAGAGCAACAGAGATCAATAAATAATGTCACAATTAAGTTAATCTCTAAAAGGAACAATTGTTATGAACATGGAGCCATTATTCCCAGAGTCACATCACATACTATTTTACAACAGTCTATATGAAAAAAAGATTTAGGACATGTATCCTAAAAACTAGTTTTCATTTATACCACAATACCTGTAGAATACAATTGCATTTCACAGGTTATCTACAAGACATGAATAGCTGATACTTAAATAAAATTAAAATCCATTTCACCCTGTGAAATTTTGTTTGCCACTTGTGAATAGTGAATATAGATCAAAGAAGCAAAGAGCAATCTGGAGATTACCCTCGCCAAAAATAAAAAGGAAAGGAGAAAGACTCAACTAAACACTAAGCATACCTCCTTTAGGAAGTCTAGGGTTGGGTGCTGTTATAAATAGAGCATTTTGCATAGGCTTCTGAGAGTCAGAGTCAGAATTATGGCTGAGGATTAAGATAAAAAAGGCCAGCTCTGACTAATTTGTCCATAATTTATAATTAAATAAGCCAGCCCCCCCCCCCAAATGTAGCCTTAGCCAATTATTATTATTCAGTGTTCCAAACTAATGTGAATAAATTTACCAGCAAGCAGTGTGTCCCACTCAGAAAAATTGTTTGGTAACCAGTTATCACTGCAAACTTTACTATTAAGCCAAGATATCTTTCAATGCAATGAGTGGGAGAAGGCATTTATAGACCATGTTTTGAAGAAATTATACACATTTCTAGATGACACAAAATTAAGAGAGATTAGAACAGGTATAAGTATGTACCAGAGGAAATGCAGCATTCAGTGCTTATGTGCTTTTGACCAAGAGTCATGATTAAGAGAAGAAAGGATGATGGTAGGCAGCTTCACAATGCAGGGCATTGAAATATGCATATGCAAACCATATTTCAATATGTCTTTGGTTTAGGGAGGCGGGAATGCCGATTAGAACTCACACGGTCACTGGACTGGACACTTGAATCTTGAAGTTGCATATTTTCCTTTGCTTCCGTTATTTGCCTGGAGTGGTTTGTCTGTGATGAGATGTTCTGATGCACAGGAGGTATCATGACTTTTGGGTTTGTTACTTGCTTAGGCTTAAAGGAAATGGATGGAGGACGAAGTTTAGAGATTCTCTGGCTCTTACTACTTAGATCACGCTGGCTGGATGCTGACTGCAGTTGTGCTGGGCTGCTTGGTGGCAGTAACTCAGGATGTTTTGAAGCAGAGGAGCTATTTGAAGATGCTGCTTCTGCAACAGGTATGGAAGGAGGCACTAAAGCATTCTGCTTTGAGAATTTGGTAGCTCTTGAAGTCTTTGGCGGGGAAGCCTGGTTAGTTTGTGAGCAACTGCTTTTTAGAACTAGTTTGCTTTGCACTCCTCGAGCATTCACTTGAGTAAATGATTGGGAAGAAAAGGGATAAGAATGTAGTGTATTCATTTTTCTGCCAGTCAGATCTTTAGGTTTTTCTCTCACTTTAACATTCTTGATAGAATGTGCACTTTCCTCTGACTTTTCATTAATTTGTGTGTTTAAAGTGCTCAGTTCATCTTGGCTATTGGTGTAGGAGCCATTTGCAGCATGTTGAAATTCATGGCCATGTTTATGTTCGTCTTCACTGGGATGTTCACTGTGGGCCGCGATGTGTGGTGTTTTTGTTAGTTTTCCCTGGACGAGGTCTGTGAAACGGGGAAGGAGACTGGAAGGCTGTAGTATTTGAGGCTACAGGAGATAAAGTTACATAACAATAGATAAGGTTAAAAAATCAGTCAAAATGAATATAAGGCACATTGCTCAGTAATAGTGCTTAGAAACCCAGCTTCTGCATTAAGGTCTGCATACCAAAGACAGGTGAAAATACATTCCAGACAGGTGCAAGAGCAAAGGAATAAAATTCAGCAATCCCAAATGAATCATGAAACACAGAGAAACATTTATTGATAACTGTAGCAAAAACTAGTAAGTACCATATATACTCTTGTACAAGTCGACCTCATCTACAAACTGAAAGAAGGTTTCAGGGTCAAATTCACGGATTTTGATATGACCCATGGATAAGTTGATGGTAAAACTTAGGTGGCTATAACAAAGGATGGAAAGGGGGAAATACCACTTTCATCCTTCCTTCTCCTTTTTTGGACTTCTCCCAACCATCTAACATCAATTCCCAGGTGCTAGAGAGATTTTAACATCAGATTGAGAAGGGAAGCAAGTGGTGTTAAATGAGGTGTTTTTTTCCATGGGAAGAAGAGACTTGCAAATCAGATTGGGGAGGGAAGCAATTGGGTTAAATGAGTTGATTTTTCCATGGGAAAAGGAGACTTGCAAATCAGACTGGAGAGGGAAGCAAGTGGCCTTAAATGAGGAGTTTCTTACATGGGAAGAAAAGGCTTGCAAATTGGACTGGGAACTTCTTTCACACACACACACACACACACAGAGAGAGAGAGAGAGAGAGATATGCCTTAAGGCACCAAGAGTGGGGCATCAGGGTTGCTTGTTTTAGGACCTTTCTAAATAGTACCAGTTATTGACCCATATATGACAACCCATGATTTTAAGATCAATTTTTGGGCATAAACTTCTTGACCTATAGTCGAGTATATACGGTAGCTTGATCAAGCAATTTTGCCACAATAGGATAATTGATAAAATAAACTTTTTTTAATACCTGAGAAGGAATAATTTTACAGACAAGACAACTTGACAACACACAAATATGAATGAAAAATTACTTTTAAGATTCTGATTAATATTCATATGCTAAAGCTATTAATGTCATTCTGAGCATTTGAGGACAAAAAATATTTTTCAAATTTGAGTTTGAGATGATCCTTCACAGTGCATTTCAAAGACTTACTTTTCTTCAGAAGTTGAGATGGAGTGAAAGCTTGATTATATGGTTATCCTAATTAGGTTAACAAGTTCAAATAGATTTTTAATAATATAATATGTATTCTGAAATTAGAGATTTTATACTACAGTCACCATCTCCCCAAAAGCAGATAACAAGGAAGAACCACTCATAGTTGAAGAGTGGGGTATAATGACCCATGCTTGCCAAACGTCTCAGAGACAGCAGACTTGGGTAAGATCTCTTCTTGAAATCTTGGAGAACTGAAGCCTTTCCCAAACTGATACCCTCCAAATGCTTGGGACTACAGCTCCCATTACTCCTGCTTCTTGGCCATGCCAATTGGGGCTGATAGGAGCAAAATCTAACACATTTGGTGGGCACCTGGAGCTGGTAGTAGTGGGTTAAATAAAGCATTATGTCAATTTCATTTTATATAAAGTTTTTTTTATCATTTTTACCAATGCAATTACTGGCACTCGTTGTCTTTTTTTATTTATCCACTATGGGGTGAAACAGACAGTCAAAATTAAACAACGTACACCTCCAAAGTGGCTGGAAGCTGCACTGAAGTCACGCTCTGGTCCTTAAGACTGCAGCCAAAAGGAGCCATGATAAAACAAATCCTGGCGGTGTCAGTAAGCCCCTGTGTGCATGGCCTGCCTTGGGAGAGGGCCATATGGTCAGCAGGGTTCTGACTCCCTTCTGGCCAGAGTGGACTCAAGCCACTTGTTTATGCCCATCTACTCCAGTCCTAAAATATTTAAGTTTAGTGATTTAAGAAATATGAACCTGTCTTTGAAATTAATTTTGATTTTGAGTTGTAGACTGCATCATTCAATGCAAACTAGTATACCATTATCCCCTAGCTCTAGATTTTCCAGAAATCTAGTATCTGGAATGTATCAAAAAGTAGTTAATGTGGCATGTAATCATAAGCGTAATTATGGCATTAAAGCAGCAGATTTACCAATGTATATATTTAGAACTTATCAATGGAAAAGAACAAATGTACTACTATCAATATATTTAATCCACCTGGGTATATGTGATGCTAGGGGACTTACCACAGTTGTAGATTGGTGACTGTAGTCAGTTTTGGGGGTGGGGATAGACTACAAAGATTATCAGAAAGAAAACATACTGTTTTCCAGAAACTTTGATTTTTTTTTAAACACACACCCACAAAACAACCATAAATTAGTAACATCGGTGGCAGTAGGAAAGAGGAATATGGGTACACAATAAAGCACATGCATAGGTAAATGCTTATGCAAGATTTTAAAGCAGGAGGACAACCAAACAGTGAAAAGGGAAGAAAAAATGGAACCTAGCAGGTATGTTGAACTGTTTGTCAAGCAGGGAGAAGAAAGGGCCAGTTTAGGCGACACACTTCTATTTCCACAGGTGAGCAGTAACTATATCAGGAAGAAAGGTGCTCCCAGATCAGCCACCTAAATTCTCAAGGGATGTCTTCCCTTGCACAAACTCAGCATCTGACATACAGCATAGAAGGAGTTGAAAAATAAGCTGCTGCCTTCCTAACTCCTTTCCTCACTGATAATCTAGAAAGTCATGGAATAATATACAGAAAAGCAGAATGCAACATTTGCCCTAATAATAATATTGGTAACTTGTGAAAATACAAACCATATCAACACTACCATACAGATAAAGTCATAAAAAGAGATGTGAAAACTGCAGGGTGGTGAAGCTGAAAAATATCTGGAATAGCCCCCTGCCTTCATGGGCTTTCTAAAAAATATAAAGATAAAGGGTGAAATTTGGGAGGGGGAACACTGTTGAGAACCTCATAATTTCTTTTTTTGAATGAGTGGGATTTTTTAAATACAAGCTCTATTCAAAATGTAGTCTGCTAATATTTTAATGTGGGACAATGTACAGCATTACAGCATGGTAATGCCTGTGTACATATACAAACTCCTACCCAAGATCTGTTTTTCACCACCTAGAAGATGCTGCCATCTTCATGCGAGTAATATATAAGGCCTTTGTGCTTATGAATTTTCCTTCCATTTTTCTGATCACCTTCAGTCTCATGTTGAGGTACCATAACAAGGATTTTGGCTCTGCTGCCCTTTGAAATCAACCAGTTCATTACTACCATCAATCAGCTGAGGCAAGACACTCTGCTGCAGATTGGGAGACATCTTGCCCTGTCTTGCTGGATAAAATTGTTATTTTTTAAACAAAATGAATAAAGTAATCTTGTGTGTAGTGATCTGCAGAGCAGGGATGGAAAGGATATTCAAATTCTTGGGAGGAAGAAGAACGAGAAAAGGGACTTTTGAGTGGCTGGAAACCCTAATGAGGGAAATTATTCTCAAGCACCTTCCTTGCTCCCTCCTCCAGTCATCAAACAGGGTAGAGGACTACTCTCACTCACCCCCACACTAGACTCACATAGTCCTGCCCCCCCAAAGCCAGGTAAGTAGGGTGTAGCCCATCAGTGAGGATCATCATTTCGACTGGATGGTCCTTGCGGTCTGTTCCAGCTCTATGATAGTAAACACACAATGATGAGTCTGCATCATTGTCAATCAGCTAATAGAACACAGGTGGTGACACAATAGCCTCCCTGATTCTCACCCTGATCCTCCCCACATTGCCAGTAAGTGAGCTGGAAGCACTGCAAGTAGGTGAGTGCGTGTGGGAAACAGGAGAGGATCCTAGAAGGCTATAAGCTCTTGTCTCTTTTTTGGCTTCCCCACCTCACAGTCTCACTGTTGTGCAGAAGCAGACCATGGAGATCTCATTCCTGTCCTGCTGCCAGAGGCTTTCTCCCTTCTGCATGACCTTTTTGAAAACATTTGGCAGCATTTTCAAAGGGTTTATTTGAAGATGCTTGGCAGCAGGAAGTGATCTGTCCTCCCTTGCGGCAAAGAATAATTTAACACAGCATATCCCTACTAAACAGTGTGAGTCTCACTTCTGACTGGACAGACACAGGGCTACTCCATAACATTTCTGTCTACTCAGAGATAATCTTCTTTGCGCTAAATCAGGTTAACTTCCAAGTAAGTGGGTACAATCTACATTTCATACATTTGCCAAATTGCATTTCCATACACTAAATTATAAATAATGTTTTCTATATTATTACAGGAAAAAGTTCAGAAAAGTACATATTATTTAAATTTTTGCCAAAATCTATTTAGCCCCCCCCCCCAATGCTCCAAAATTTATGGAAATGTTATTTTTAGACATATATCTAATTTGGTGCTATGAAACACTGTTCTGCAGCTCTAAATCCTACTTTATAGCTAGACTGCTTCTATATTCTCTTTGAAACCCTGCGAAACATAACCTTTCTGACTTCCTGCATCCACCTCTTAAAGATTCAAAATCTCAATGCTCTCTCTACTTCCCATTTATATTTTCTCAAGCATGTAAAACTACTTCAAAAGCAAGAGAAAACAAATTCATTCTACAATATAATCCATTGTTTTTAAATCTCAGCAACATGTGTAACAAATTGTTTCTAAACTTCAGCAACATGTGTAACAAATACACTACCCGACATATATACTCTAGTGTAACTCATACTTCAGGTACACAATGTGTTTCCTAACAGGAAAGGGGCAGACATTCATGTATTTACCTCTGTAAGAACTCATAAAAGCTCCTACATTCCTCATATATGTTTTTTATTTAAACAGCTGCAGATAATTCCAAAGTACACCAATGTACATGCAGCACTGGCCAAAACACACAGCCCAAATGACACGGATTCTGGCTATGTTTGGGGCATACCATTCAGATGACACATTCCCTGCCATAAAGTATGCGCTCCATGCATACTAGGTTTAAGAAGGGCCGTATTAGGATTAGGAAGGTTCTTACCTTCCTCACGGCCCTTCCTGCCAGTCCGCACAGAGTGCAGACTTTATGGCAGCGCCCATCCACATGGGCGCTGCCATTTTGACATCTTGGACGCTGTGCATCCAGACATGTCGCGGTGGAAGTGACGCTACGAGGGCGCGCTCTGCCCCTCGCGGCGCCACTTCCCCATTTCGAAAAGGAGCGCCATTTCAGCGCTCCTTTTTCGCTGCACGGGGAAGCCTCGCGGTCTGGCCGCTGGGGCTTCCCTATGCAGCGAATGGCGGCGGTGGGAAAACGGCCCCTTGAGGGCCGTTTGTAACCCGCCATAGTTTGCTATTACTGGGACCAGGCTTTCTTAACAAAAAGGGCCCTCCCTCCAGTTCATCTGCCATGGTCCAACCCTCGGAAGGGAAGAAGACTGGACCTGATCCCTTTCTCCACTGCCATTTCTTTCTCCTTTTGTGTCTTGTCTTTCTTTCTTTCTTTCTTTTAAGATTGTAAGCCTGAGGGCAGGGGCCTGTCTAAGTAACAATTCGTAAGCCACTCTGAGAGCCTTTTTGGCTCAAGAGTGGGGTATAAATACTCCAAATAAATAAATAAATAAATAAATAAATACATTAAGAAAAATTAAGGAATATTGACCCGACCCCGCCCAGCCCACCCCCCAAATATTTTAAAAAAAAAAAAACTTTCCAAACACCAAACAATTGTGAGTGCATCATTAGGGTAGAGAATTACTGGATAATTAGGGTAGAAGTACAATTCATCACTTCTACTGAAGAGCCTTTCTTCTCTTTCACAAATTCCTAAAATTATCCTCCATTTATGCATTAAATCAGTGATTCTCAAAGTGGGCAATATGCCTCCCCTGGGGCAGTGGCAGGATCCAGGGGGGTGGTGAAGTAGAATGGAGGCAGTAGGGGCGACAGTGAGGGGGAAAAGGGGACAGTGGGGGGGCGGGGCTTCAGTCAAAGTATTGGTGTGCAGGAAAGACAAGGAGAGCCAGAAGTCTTTAGGACCATAGTGGGGATGAGGATTGCATTAAACTTCTTTTCAAGGTCCCCAGAAATCCACCACACAGCCTCGCTGATCATTTTGCGTGGTCGTGCCTCCTGCTCTTTGCCTGCCCATCCCCTACCAGTATCGTTCATAAGTAGTGGCAATTGGGAAAGCTGTGCAAGGCTTTGGCACATGGCATTACTTCTGTGGCTCAGAGGGGCACCATTTTGGAATAGACTGGAGTTAGAATACATGGTGATGGGGGAGAAGTGGTGGCAAAAAGGAGCTTTCAAATTTGGAACCCTGCCTGAGCTTTGTGAACTTTACTGGGACCTGGCTAGCAGGATGAAGTTGCACTGCTGTTCCTGCTTTCTTTCATCAGACAGGCTGAGAAGAGGTAGCAGAAGAAACAATTTTTTTTGTGGGAGTGGACATTTGAAGCTGTGTGGGGAAGACATGTCTCTGAGGAAGGAACATCTGTGCTTGATTCTTGGAAAGAGTCCTTTGTCTTGGAGCAGCTCCTGTAGTTAAAATCCTTGCCTTTCTGACCCACACCAGTCTCCAGTCCAGAGCATGTGGCCTCTGTAAACCTCCTACACACACATTGGCTGCACCTTTCTCTGCCCTGATGAAGGATTGAGAGTCCCTCCTCTCTAGTGAGAAGCTTCTCACTTGCGCCTGGACACCCTGGGAGCAGCATCTGAGCAGCTGCCTGAGCAGCAAACAAAAAGCCTCTTGCCCACACTGGCCTTTACTGCAAGGCTGGCACGGACGAGAGGCTTCTCCATCACTGCTCAGCCAGCTGCTCAGTTGCTGCTCTCAGGATGACAGGGCGCAAAGGGAGCAGTGACTGAGCAGCCAGTCAAACAGCCACCAAGAAGCCCCTCTCCTGCACTGACCTCAGCTGAAAGGCTGATACAAGCAAGCAGCTTTTTGGTCGCTGCTCAGCCAACTGCTTGGTTTCTGCTCCCAAAGTGACAGGGTACAAAGAGAGCAGCAACCAAGTGTGGTTGTTTTGAAGTAGAAAAGGTAAAGGTTTTCCCCTGACAAGACTGTCTACTTGTGTCCAATTGTAGGAGGCAGTGCTCATCTCCATTGATAAACCGAGGAAGCCAGTATTATCAGAGACAATTGTGTGGTTATATGGTCAGCACGACTACAGGGAGAACAGAAGGCCTAATATCAAAAAATATGTGCTGGGTCTGTGTGTGCCACCCAGAAGGAAAGGGGGCAGTAGCCTGAAAAAGTCTGGAGACCACTGCATTAAATAAACACCACCAGTTTAGATCCATGGAGCAACACTTACAACAATAGATAAAAGGAGCATATCAAAGAGAAATGTACAATAAAAACAACTTCATTCTAAGGGAATGGCTCTATTTGCACAACTATATGTATATACTTTTGACTTGTAGGATTTTTATTTTATTCTCTTCTACACTCATCAGAGCACAAAGGAAGGAGCATAAGGGATCTGAGCAGGGAGCAAAAGACCTGTCTCTGTTCCAGCTTAATAAGTATTCCAAACTAGCCACTGAAATTCCAACTCATTCCTATGAATATCAAGAGAAAGTGTTCCTGAATACCTCTTTGATCTGTGATCAAGATTATATTAATATATACTTCACTATGATACAAGCAAGTTACTATGTGTGTAACTAAGAGACCTATGTTTACTTATTTAGTATTTGAAGACTTGTTGCCATTTATTTGCTATGTGTAACCCATCTTGCTGGAATCACTGAAAGAAGCAAAGCAGGAAAGAGGAGAAACCATGACTGAAATAGTTAAAATGAAGTGAGTTTTAATTGGTTTTATCTCAATGCATTACTTTCACCTTGATATTCACCAACATGAATATGTCTAGAGTGACTTGCATGAAATTATATAGGTACTCGTTAAACTGTTTGATCGGGCTTTTCCTCAATAAAGTGCTTGTGAGGCCAATCTTGATTGGTCATTAAAAGAATGAGTTGTAAGCAAATATGTCACAGCTGAAATATCATTTATTGCATGCATTTATTGCCTGTTCCTTCACTCTTAACTCCTTCCCATTACTACTATTGATACAAATACCAGCCTTCTTTACAAGGATGTTGTAAAGAGTGACATATGTAAAATGCTTTGAACACCTAGAATAGCTTCCGCTGTGTAACCAAAGTCAGTTGACACAAAATACAAAATGTCACTTGAGCTTTAGTTATATTTTGCACCACAACATTGCAAACAGAGACAATTAAACAGCAATTGCAGCTTCTAGAATATGTTACCAGGTTTCTCTAGACATACTAATTAGAAAAGACCCAACATACCCTGCCACAATATAGCAGCATCTGGTGAAGACTCGTTCTACATGAGTTGTTGCGGGGTGCTCAATAGCAAAAAATTAAATGAAGAGAATCACTACTTAAGACACACATAATAAACCAGAATTTTTTTCTAAATGCCTTGCAGTTTCACATACAGCTTGATGCCAAGATGTAGAGAAAAAAATTACAGGCATGAAAATGTGACAATTAGCTTACTTATCAACAGGTAAAATGAAACCATGACCTTGATTTCAATTACTACAGAGTAGCCTTTCCCTATTAATAGATGTGAGGCATGGAGCAAAAAAGGCAGCTGCATGCACAACTTTTGACATACATGCACCATGCAGGAAGCAGACACAATAGTGAAGAAGTGGAAGGAGGAGATGAGAAGAAATCTGAAGTTGTACTGTACCACGCTTTATCATAGAAGTAATGGACTAACTCCTCAACTCCTTGCCAATAGCAAAATGGAAAGCAGAGACAAGAAAAAGACAAGGACAATGATGTCAGAGGACTAAGACGCAACAATGAGCAATTGCCGTGACAAAAGTGTACCCTCTCTTTTATGTATATGATGAGGTACATGTATCTATCCACTCTGAGTATAGCTTCAGTTCCGATGTGCATGTGTACTCCTGAATTTCAGAAGGATAAATGTAAAAGCAACTAATCAGACATCTAATTTCTACTCACCTTTATCAGGTTCTCAGTATTTAAATTAATATGATCATTAGAAGGTTTCCATCAGCACACAGATATTTGATTTAACTTGTTATCTCACCATTTTTGTCCACAGTCTATCATAAAGCCTCCTCAAAGTTTTTATAATCTACATTCCTTTGGGGAGGTTTTCCCCTTTACATGAGACAGAGTATTTCCATATTCATGATCTTCTAAAACCACATCTATTCTGCCTAATTTCCAATTCTCTTCCCATTTTTATAACAGAATTATATAAAATTTTCCTTTTCTTGCTTGCATCATCTTGTCTCTGCACATCACAGCCACAGTCTTAGAGAGACTGAAAATACACACATATGATTTTTCATATCAAGGACAAAGCTTTCAGGCAAATGGGTCAGAATGGCTAAACTCCAGATCATGCTCCACACCACAGGTGGGAACCATGTGGATCTCACGATGATTAGCTACAACTCCCAGGATTCCTCACCATTTGGTAGATCTGCAGCTCAATGATATCTGGAGGGCCACATGAGTCCTTGCCCTGGTTTAAATATATAATAGCCAGGGCAAGATAATATCCGATGCAGAAAAAAACATGGCCAAAACATCCACATATCTGCAGAATTCTCCCCCTTCTCCCTGACTTTGCTGTTTCATTAGCTGCAGCAGCACAACAAATCTTGTTGGCTTCCTGGGTAACCAAAAGCAACACAGGTGATATTCAGACTACCGTGGTCCCAATGAATAGTGTGCTTTTGTGTGATCTGCTACAACATGAAAGCAGTTGGCAGAACTCTGTAGAATGCTTGCCCATCTTTGAACAAGATCTAAGACAATCCCTGCAGTATGCAGATTATTATTGATACATTAATTGTATTTTAAAAAACACACACAGAGCTTGATTTTTCATCAATTCAGTCTGCAGTAGGTTTGTAGCTGCCAAAATGTACCATGAAAACTGCTGAAACTGGTAGTATATTATCTTATTCAACAAGGCCTATTACTAAATACTAATTCAGGTCACACTATCAAAAAAAGGTGTATTTCAGCAGTGTTCAACTTGTCTTCATATTTTAACCATATTTTCTTTTCATTATAACTTTATTACTTTTCGCTGTCTTGGAGGTGAGTCACAAAAACAGCTAGGGACATCTAAGGTCTTATAGGACATGTGTTGCTCACCTGTGATCTACTTCACTGCTACAAGCAGATGAAACTATGTGACTGGAGCAGCCAAAGGAGTTGCTCACTAGGCACTAATAATACAAATATGAAATTCAGAACTTTTAGTAGTCAAAAATACAGAGGCCGAAACAACATTATGCACTTCAGTGTTGTTCTGCCTAGTCCAGATGTGATGCAATCAATGCTGTGACTCTCCCATATGTAATTTTCCTGAATAATCAAGTTAATGAACTTAATGGACTCTGAGCATTTAACAGACACTCAATGGACTCTAAACATACGTGTAGTGTAATGTGCAACAACATTAAGCTTAATATGTTCTCTAAGTTGCCATCAGTAACATTAATTATTTTAAACTCTGAAGCAGAGACGTACTTCTTTCTTTAAAATCCTAGAAATGTAGTCCAGTACTATGAATGTTTACTCAGAAGTGCTACTGAATTTAATGGTACGTATCCAGATACACTGCGGCTATGAACCTACACTCAGGGGCTCAACAAAGCAGCTCCGTGATGCCCCTTTCCTTGCCAGATTGGGGCCACAGAGACCAGATCACGGCCCCAATCTGGCATTTCTGCGGTGCAAAAAGAAGCCACAAAAAGCAGCTCCTTTTCGCACTGAGGAAAGAGTGCTCTAGCCATGGCAGCGGTAGCTTCTCGGTGTTCCTTTGGTGCAGCGTATTTAAATGCTGCGCCAATGGAGTCCTGCGATGCCCCCTCACCATGCAGTTGAGCATGCAATATGCTGCTGCTGTAGGGTGGCCAGCGTATGTATGCCACGCCCCCACGCCACCCCCAGCCGCCGGTCTGTACAGGCTCTCACTTACCCAGAAATAAGTCCAGTGAAATCAATGGAGGATCTGAATAAATGTGTAATGGATTGCACCATGAATCTCACTCATGAAAAATGCTGACCACTTATCCTAATATTTTTTTATGAGTTCAATTAAGAACTCATGTGGGAGGTTTTTTTCTACTGATGCTGGGGTATTTCCTAAATCTAGAAGTGGGATAAAGAGGGCAAAATGGGATTCTGCATAGATGATGCAATATGTACATTCCTATTCTTATACTACACTAGTTTCAAGGCTACTGTGATCTTCAGAACAATGAACCATTAGCGTTCTGGGTAATTCTTTCTAACAGAGGATTATCAGTGTTCCCATGAAAGCCAATTGTCAGAGTTAATTGCAAAGACCTATTACCATCAGTTTAGTATCTAGATCAGCTGTTAGAGAACTTTAAATAAAGAGATTATTCCTAGTAAAATGTAGATAAACATTGAATTTTCCATTAGCAATACAAAAAGTTACTTCTTTTGACATCCAAGATACCTCCATCCTTTGTGAGGTCACTGCCTGCTTGCTTAGATATCCCTCTACAGAACAACATAACAACAACACCTTGAGAAAATGCAGTTCTGTACCTAACATCGTCATTTTATAATTTTTCTCTCCTGTGTGATTTTTAACACCTTTCCTTGATGAAGAAGTCAACAGAGCTTCAAAAGACTGCATCAAGTATTTTGTGCATTTTGGTTGTCTGAATAAAGGTATCATTGCTTTGTAGATTTTGGATATTATTGAACTTAACTAAATAAAAGTCTTCTGTCTACTAGTTGTTGTTATCTGCCTTCGAGTTGATTTTGACTCATGATGAGGCATCTCCTGCCTGCCCTCTATTGCTCTGCTTAGTTCCTGCAAACTTATGGCCGTGATCTGCTTAATAGAGGCCATCCTCCTAGCATCCAGCATTCCACTCTTTTAACCTCCCTTCACTTTTTCTAGCATTATTGGGTTTTTTCCCAGTGAGCCATGCCTTCTTATTATGTGTCTGAGTACAACAGCCTCCAGTTTGTCATCTTGGCTTCCAGGGAGATTTCTGGCTTGCTCTGCTCTGGGACCCATTTCTTTGTCTTTTTTGGCAGTCCATGGGATCCTCAGTACTCTTCACCACCACCACATGTCGAATGAATTGATTTTCTTCCTATATTCTTTTTAAACTGTCCAGCTCTCACATCCATACATGGTAAAAGGGAAAAGAATGGCTTGTACTATTCTAACTTTTGTACTTAGTCGTATATCTTTGCATTTTAGAATATTTTCTAGTTCTTTCATAGCCACTCTCCCCATTCTTAATCTTCTTCTGATTTCCTGACTGCATTCCCCATTTCTATCAATGTTTGAGCCCAGGTATGAGAAAAAACTCTTTTACTACTTCTATTTCTTCATTGTCTACTAATACACTGAAATAAATGTAGACAATTTTTAACAGCCTTAACAGTATTACTTCAAGTAGCAAGGAGGAAACTGATTTTCCCTTCTAGATAATTAGAGCCTGACTACTAATTGTTTACCTCCCACCACACATACAGAGAGAACTAAAGTTTGCCCTTGACAGTTATTGAAACTAGTCTGATATGTGTGAAGGGCTCCACCTTACTTCTAAAATTGTCTTGCTACAAGTCCAAGCAAATGGCTCCTCTGAGGGCAGGGGCTATGAGCTTGTTCTGTGGACTCTAAAATGACAGAAAAAAGACTGATGGCATGTCCCCTCCCCATGCTCCCTAAAACACAGTAGTCTTTGCAGGCTCTTGTTCTGCTCAAATCACAGCAAAAAATGATACGAATCCTGTCTGAGAACAAATTATCAGGTCTGTCTTCCATCTGCAGACTATTGTTCCTTATGTATTTGGTCTTTGTTTACCTCCTAGTTGACAGCAAATTATATCTCAAAACCTGTCTTACCCTTTAGTTAACAATTATTTTATATTCCTAGAAACACTGCAAGTTAATAGTAAGACTGATTTGTCCCTAATGTCGGGACAACTCCCTATGCACCTAATTATGGAAAACAAATAGAAAGGTACAGAATAGGTCACTGGTACTGTATTTTGCTAAATACATTTTCAGTAGTTTGTTGAAGATCAGAATCTTTGTTCATACTGAATTCCTTTAGCAGCACGTGAAACACTGAAGTGAAGAATGTCAATTCTTACACAGCCAAAAACTAAAAGTTCTCTTTTATAAACTGTGTGCTTTATAAATCAGCTTTGAGGAACACTAATATTTTCAAGCTTTATCAGCCATTAACATATCAAGATGCTTTTACAAATACAGTTTTTACTTTTATCAATTTCCTTCAATTATTTAGGTCATTAACCCACAATATATAGAAAGACATACTGTATTTAATTTCTATTATCTCAGTACATTACAAATCACACACACACACACACACAAAATTCTGTTGTGTTAACAGCAATACAAAAACATCTCGTTTTAGTTCAAGCTGCTAATTAAGTAACAATAATACATCATGCTTTACCGGAAAAGCCACTTCTTCCTTAGTTTGTTAGATGTATTTGTGGATACATTGCTGAGGAAGAAACCTCTTAGAAAAACCATACAGCTGAAATAAAAAACTAAATTTTACAGAGAAAGCAATGTGTCATAGTCACCAAAGTATGACTTGACTGAAAAACATCACCACAAATATTATGCAAATATATTTGGATGAAAGCACATGCCAACAACATGAATGAACATAACAAACACACACTCTGAAAAGCCAAGGGAGAGGAGGGAAAACAAAACAAAAAACAAGCAAGGTATGTGTTGCAAGATAAGAGGAAATAAAGCTTTCAGTTTGATTTTAAGATCTGTTATGAAACTCTTTATTTGTAAAGCTGTAAGTTGCAGTTATCTGGTAAGTGAAAGAGGGACGGGCGTTAGGCCACAGACTAGCATGTGTCTTATGTTTTTGCTTGGAAGAGCGGGATGCTACACAATGGACAGTGCGTGCAAAGGGGAAACCGCTACTGGAGCACAGTGAGGGATATGAGTGAGAAGTACAGACTCACTCTGTCTGCGTTGCGGAGGAAGAGTCCGAGGGATGCCCTGGAATGAGCCCTGCCAGGGAGAGAAGGAAGGAGCAGAATACCCACCCTGTGCAGAGAAAGATGGGGGAGAAAAATAATAATAAAAAAAGAGAATGGGGAGGAAAAAACAGCACCAAAAAGCCACATTGTTGCTTTATTAACAAGGAACTCTTTTGAATCAGGTCACTTCAAATTTTTCTGAAGATCAACAAAATCATCAAAAAGCTGGACAGAAACATTTCATAAAATGTAAATCAATTTTGTGAAAAACATGCCCTAGAAAATGTTAGAAGGAAAAACTGGTTGTATGCATTCAAAATGAATTTCCCAAATGCAGTACTAAGCCAACAAGGAGGAGCCATTCAATCCATATTTTAAAAATGTGTCAGAGTACCTTGTGAAAGTAAGTGGCTCATTTATCAGAATTTATCTTACTGTGCATTTAAAAAGTTAGCCAAGGCGGGATACAGACTGCCCCTTTGAGGTGGCCTGCACCCGCCCCTTTCCCCTCCGGATTGGGGCCTGGGCATCCACAGTGGCAGCCCCAGAGGCTCCAATCCACCGCTTCTCCAGGCCTTTGGGAAGCAGCAAAACGCCACTTCCCCGCGGCCTGAAAAGGGGTGTCCTTGGGGCTTCATGCCCCAAGGACACCCCAACAGCTGTGGGGAAGGGGAGAAAGGAGCCACTTGGCCCCTTTCTCTTCTGCATCGCTGGCGCGGCCGTTTAATGGCTGAGCCAGCAATGCGTGAGGCAGAAAGGAGCTTTGTTTCGGAGCTCCTGCCTACGACGCTGAAAGGGCACCCCCTGCAGCACTGTGGCGACATCACGCCCGCACTGTGTTGTTTGGCTGCGGCGCGGCCATGATGTCATAATGGCGGTGGCGCCATTATCACACCGCCGTGACGTGCTAGTGTTGCAGGGCGTGTGGTGGCACCATAGCATGTATACAGGCCAGCGCAAAGCGCCAGCCTGAAAAGCAACCATATTTTTAAACAGGAAAAGCTTCTTCATAAATGTATGTCTTTCAGACATATAACAGCAGCAAATGATCTAATAATACTTATAACAGGAACTACGTAGTCCCTCAATTTATGAGCCAAACAATATCTCTATTGTCCAAAAATGTTAATTATTTTAGCGAGTTTCCTTTTTAGACTCTTTGACAAGAATACAACCTTATGAGTGCTCCAATATATGAACAGAATATTTCATTTTAAAATTGTTTTGGCATTCACTCACCAAACATTTGTCAGCCAGGAACACACTACTACTGTTGGAGTAGCGACTAATCAGCCTAACAACTAAAAATTCTAATGTGGGGAGGAGATGTTCTATTTCCACACAGCATTTTGATTTTTAAAAATTACTGCCATATTTCTTTCAAATTAATTCCAAATAGTTTCCTCTATTTGAAAATGAAAATCATTAAGGAAAAGGAAAATCATTTAAAGCCAGCCAATTTTAAATGCTGGGATGGGGAGAACTGCAAGACATTAAGGCTTTTTAATAATGCTAACTGTAGCTAACTTGACTTCTATATAACCATGGAGAGATCAGAATAAGAATATCAGATGATCTGGCATCCAGGAACATGGGAGTAGGCAATATAATGTTTAAGATTCTAGTCCCTTAGGATCTTAAAGTCAGCACCAACACCCATCAATTGAGTTGGGGTGCAAAAATCCGGCAATCCATTTTCATTCAAGAAAGCCTGGAGTTGTGAGGCCACAATCTAAACACCCTATTTTTAAAATGGAAGATTAAAAATTGGATTACTGTTAATCTAGAGTAGTGGTGTCCAGCAAAGGCTTTTTCAACTAAAGACTCAAAACTGCTTCTTTTAGAGAACTGGAACACAACTCACTTTCAAGAAATAATTCACAACCTCCACCAGCCTATTTCTTCTACTGGCACCTCTGATGTAAAGGATGTATATAAGCCTCACAAAAGCAGCTGGTTTCACTTCTGAGAGCTCCTCATCATTATGCTAAGGACTTGAATGGGACAGGAATCATAAAGCCCTCATGAACATGGACTGTGATTCCCAGTATTCCACACCATTAGCTATGATGTGCAGAATTCCCGGGAATTGAAGCCCAACAACATTGGGAAGATCACATGATTCCCACTTGCATCTAGAACAGTGGCCCTCAAACTGTGCTTTTAAGAGATTTTGGACTTTAGCTCCCAGAATACTGTACCAGATTATTGGCCAACATGGCTGAGGCTTCTGGGAGCTGAACTCCAAAATCTCTTAAAGGGTGCAGTTTGAGGACCACTGATCTAGAATATAATAACCCTTGACAGCTCACAAATGCTCTGCTGGATGAGATTCAGCTGATACAATGATGCAGCAAAAAATGCCACTGTGGAAAAGATCTTGACATGGGCTTTCAGCCATGTCTGAATATACCTCCCCTGGTTTTTCTCCACTGTTACTCTATAGTCCTTCAATATTTCTCTGCCATAAGGTTTTCATAAAACCAAAAAGCCCATGCACTGCATTCAACTAAAGGGCTCATCACTGCAAATGAAGTCAACTGCCTGGGTCACATCTCCTTTCCACAGGTCAACCAAGGTATCTACTGGATCACCAGTTCTAACAAGTGGAAAATCCCTTGAAGCATTCAGGAGTCTTTCTGGATCCAAATTAGTCTCTGAGAGTGGACTTTGGGAGCCCCAGCAAATATAAACATTGTTACATAGTGATCTAGAAGAGGTCTTTCAATCCTGCCCTAACCCATAGCTCATTCTGATCCTAGGCAATTTAAAACAGGTCAAGGGTATGCCAGATAGTAGTTGAAATAGTCCCATGAGTACCACTGAAGACCGTTGGTTTTGAACATTCAAAAAATCAGCACAATTAGTTTTGGTGAAATAAAAATCATTTATGTATTAAATATTGTTTTTAGAGTTTTATTGCTTATAAGCCAATTTGTGCAGGGTTTCAGCCCAAAGTATGGGATATAAACATATTTAATACATAAATAATTCAGGATTAAAATTAGAATTTTCTAAAGCCACAATGCAATCTTATGTCTAAAAAGGTGATCAATAGGAAGTCAAACATTTTGGCATTTCCTAAACTATGAAGGTACCCTCCTAACCTTTTTGTGGTGTGCATGTTTTTAAAAATATAACAGAAGCTAGATCCAGAGGCAACACAGCACACTTCAGGGTGGGAGAGTGCAAATATAATGAATATCCAGGGTGATTATGTTTGCCCTGCAAATCAAGGCCTGCAGCAGATTTTATGAAGCTCATATACGGTCTAGTATTACTTAGTTTTATGGGCCATCTATAATTTAATTTCTTTTACCCAAAACAACATACACATGCATTAAGAAGGACTTTAAAGTGTTTTTCATGACTATAAAGTATTTGTGTGTCAATTTCTAATATTTGTTCAACTGTCTTGTTTGTTCTTTGTAAACGTTCTAGTGCAAGACAATAAAAATCAAACACAAAACAAAATGTGCCAGACCCACTGCACATCATACAAAGAGAGAAGGGAAAGAGGAAAGATTTCTAATAGATGTCTTTTTTATAAAGCTTTAAAAAGGTCAACTAAATAAATATTTAAATGGATCTGTATGTACAGCAGCTCACTGCTCTAAAGGATAATAAAACTGAAAGAAAATATAGTGTTGTACAAAATTCATTGCTTAAATTAGTTAGGCACATTTAGATTTCCTTCCAAACAATATTCAAATCAAAGTCAAAATATCAAGAACAGTAGAAATTCCAGATTCAGGAGTTTATACATTTCCTTTAATCATATAATTTGTTTTCAAAGAGTAGATTATAGCACAGTCATATGCACTGTGCCATCTATTTTCGAACAAAGATATAAGCAAACAAGAACAAAATAAGAAGATGAGAGTCTAACGAACAATTATGTATTTTTTTCTGAATGTATTGTTTTTTATTGGATAGTCATTTCTCTGGGCATATATATGTTCTATGATTGTCTCGTCTGTCACGTGAGTGAACTGTATTTTGTAGAGGACTATAGTTACAGATAAGTGTCCGTGGTCATCAGGGGAGGAAGACGAGAACAACAATGAAGACTTGTTGGTGGCTCAGGGCCAATTATCAGCTTGTTTCCGCTGTATTAAAAACCAGTTTAAAATATTTTGAAATAATGAACCAGAAAAAAATGGTATTTCTTTGCAAACTATCCACCCAAACCACATACACAATTGAGAAAGGTATATTCTAGCAAAGAATTCCCTGCATCAAATATGGTTTCTAATCCACAAGGCACTAGCAGCTCTCAAAATTGATGGAGATGATCTTCAAAGTCTGTGTGTTCTCTCAGAACATTAGCCCCATATTGTATTACAGTTCATAGGGTAACATGTACTACTTTAGGGCAAATGTTTCAATGGGCTTTTGCCTCTACTTACTGAACAATTAAGCAGGCAGCAGTATAGTATAGATCAATAGGTCTACAAATGTAACTATGCCAAGACTACACTTGTTGATCCACCTGCCCCAAAACACAACCAATGCTAATAATTCCTGTACCACTTGTGGTATTTAACTAGTCTTAAACAACAGTATGTACTTATACAGCAGGCTCTTCTTATCCGTGGGCTTGCCATCCACGGATCTGAGCTTCTGCAGACAGTAAGCCCAGTTGTTGTTAATGGAGGAGTGTGCAAACAGCCACACTAGCGGCCAAGCATACATCACACCACCATAGGGCACAATGGGACTTGAGGTCTCTTTTTTTTCCCCTTATACACGTGGGTGGTGGGGTGGGGTCTGGAACAGATCCCCCCACAGATACAAAGGTATGGCTGTACAGCACATAAGTAAATGCTGTACATTTGCCATTTAGTACCATTAAAATAAACTAACGAAGCACAGAACATAGGACTCTGTTGAAATGGCCACCAACTATTCTAAATAGTCTTCATTTAAAATGTTGTTTGCCATAAAGAAGCTATGCAACTACTAACAGCACAAGCATAGTAAGTTGTAAAAAATAAAGGAATAACCTCTTTCCTAATCTCTATGACGCAGCTCAAATTGTCTAAATGGAGAACATCCTCCCTCTGCCATTTTAGTATGCTCTATTCTGTTATATAAAGGTTCTAACTCTACAAGTACTGATGAACGATAATGTTCTCATCAATATTCATCACCTTTGCAAAGAATAATATGCCAATACTTGAATTCTAGAACTAGAAACAAAAGTAATTCCCAGACAAGATATTGGCATTTTTAAAATAGCCAAAACATAAAAGTTATCTTGTAAGAGAAATGGGTATTTGCACATTATTCTTCTGAAATTGATGAAAAATGTGTCAATTTGAAATAATTACACACTTATAGCGGGATGCATCTAAAATGAATCCAATGATCAGTTTCAATAATTTTGGGATTCTATCATGCCTGCAGTTATATCATTTTCTATATGAACCAAACCAGCATTATCAATACCAGATTTTGATGGCATTCTTCAGTAGGCTACTTAGGAAATAGAAAAGAATGGAATAAGCCCTGCTGAAATTATTTTTGTAAGGGTCTAAGTAACAGTTGGAGAAAATGTAGGCTTCTAAATGCTGGACTCCCATCAACCCAAGCCAGCATAACTAATGATGAGGAATCATAAAAATTGCAATCCAACAACATTAAGGGGGCCACACATTTCTCCTCATGGGTCTGAGCAAAGAAAAGAGAACACACACAAAAGACTAGATTTCTCCACCATTATAAAGTGCATACTATGAAGTGGTGAAGTGCCACTTTAAATGTATACAGAATTGAAAAGAAATGTTTTTGAAAGACAGAAGTAATATGACAAGATGAATATACAAATGGTTTTGTACAGCTATGTTAGATAAGTAACATAAAATGAGATCAACTACTCACAGAACATTTCCTCCAGGAGGTTTGTGTGTATTTGTCAGCAAATATACCCATAGCCCCTTCAGACTGCTTGGTGCCGTTGTTGCAATTACACCTGGTAGACTTTATACATATAAAGACAGATATTCAGTGACAATAAATGACATGTATATCCAATATGGAGGTCCAAAGGTTGGCTTACACAGGAAACATTAGCATTTGTGTATATGCATATAATGATCCCATCTTGAAGTTGGGATCTAGATTTAAATACCAAATCCATTCCTGTTTCACATACAAATTATATGCATAGCCTAAAGGTAATTTTGTACAATATCTTAAATATTTTTGTGCATGAAACAAAGTTTGTGTACACTGGACCATCAGAAAGCAAAGGTGTCATTATCGCTGTAGTAAGTACTCCATAGTACTTACTCTGTAGTACTTTTCCAGAGTAAAAGCTACCCAAATCACTGATCAATACCTATATTATTCTTAGTGAATAAGATCAAGGATTTCCAAAGGTTCACAAATAGTTCAATGAATTTTAATTCTCTCATCTGCATGGCCCTTATGAAAGGTTGTAGCATGGTGATTGATATGGAGTTTCATCCCTCTTCCAACTCTATGATTCTCTGTCAAATTAGTTCTCTTGTATGCTTTAAGATTCAATTTTAGATTTTATATAATCACAAGTTATTATCTATTTTGAGTTTTATTTATATCCCACAATTCTCCAAAAAGAAAGTTCAGTTAGGGGGAAAAGGGAGTATAAATTATTCTATTAAAACAATCACTAAAAGATAACAGTTTAATAAGAAATTGAAATATAATAATGTTAATACAAATTACAACACCATACTCACACCATTAAAAGATGCTTCTGCAACATCAGTTAATAGTCAAACACTGTCTAAATAAAAATGTATTCCCCTCTCCTGCTTGTGGAAGGATTGCAGCGGGACCAAGCCTAGCCTCCTCTGGGATAATAATGTCTACTCATTTATTTATTTTTTTACAGTTAGTGTTATTCAATTCAGACTTTACCTCTTGTTATAAGTATACAGTTTCTGTAACTGTTTTTAAACTACATTCTGTTAACAAGCATAAAGTGACTCGACACTACAGTATACTAAAATTTTATTTTAACTTCTTAATTTGAGAAGTGTGTGATTAAAAAATTAACATACATTGCATTTACACATTCAGAACATGTAAACATAACATCAGCCCCACCAAAAATACACAGAGCTTTGAAACAGCAGTTCCCAGATTGCTGAGTCACATCCTCAGTTCTAAAAAATAATTTTCCATTGACTATTACATCTCTAGAAAAACACTCAGATATTAGGCTGCAATTTCAAGCAGCACTAGCCAGCACAGTGAATGCTGAGGAAAGCTGCAAGCTACAGTTCAGCAGTATCTGCCTTAGCACATTGATGAAGGCTCCTGTAATGTTTTCAACTGAGCTGAATATCAGTATTGCTTCCTAGTGGCGTACTGTCAGTGTATGTAAAATTGGAATTGAATTTCACTGTATAGAATACTGATGTTGGATGATGGGACACAAGTGAAAGGTTGTAGCATGGTGATTGATACGGAGTGTCATTCATCACACCACATAGGATATGCCCAGGATGACACAGCAGACATGACACAAGTGATTGATGGAAGAGGACTATTGCAGACACCTGTGTGAGATGATCATGTCATGGATAAAGTGTATAAATAGGGGTGTGGGCTATGTTGTGTTTGGGTTGCTGTTGTTAGCAGATGTTTGTTTGGATAGTTGTTGGTTTGTACATAGTGCTGTAAATACTCTGTTGTAAAGTTCTGAATATAGAACTTGGAGACTGAGCTATTCTTTAGCACTTTGCACAGTTATAGATGCTGACAGTACTGCTGAGAATTATTATCTATTTGCATGTGCTCAGACTGAAGGACCACAGATAATGTGTGGCTCTGACACATGCCAAAAAGGGGCTCATCATTGCAAATCAAAATCCTATAGTCACTCCCCCAAGTCTGTGGACATGAGATCCATGGACTCGAAAATCCACAGAGGGGTGACCGCCATTAACCTCAATGGGGCACGTGCCCCATTCAAGCATATGGGGTTTGAATATGCACAAGTTTTGGAACTCATGGAGGAGAGGTCTGGAATGGATCCCCCACGAGTTCCAAGGGGCAACAGTATAACTATTTCTATCCTCTTGAGGAGATCACATTCTTTACAGTGTCTTTCCTCAACCTGGTGCTTCCTAGATGTTTTAGAATACAATATCCACAAATGCTAGTCAATATGTCAGTCCTTTGTCATCCACTATAACTGCTATAATCCAAAACATTAGAAAGAGTTAAAATTGGGAAATATTTTTGTACAGGGTATAACATACTTACAAGTCGATGCTCTAGCTGTTTGATTGTTTCATCTTTTTTCTTTAAATTTTCCTTAAGTTGTGTGATCTCATTCAGCAAATCTTCAGTCTTATAAAAAACAAAAAAGAGCCATTCACGTATTAGTAAAAGAAATATAAAACTAAATGTAATTATTTGGGGGGGAGCAGTTTTAAGGTTCTCACAAAAAAATTAAACACCTGTTGGCTGGGAAATCTTTTTAAGAAAAAAAAATTAGTTTCCAGTTTTTCATTATCCAGTATTGAGGTAATATAAACTGCAGGTATTGTGAGATTTTTACAACATGGCAATATTGCTCCACTTTTGTTATATCCCATATTTTGTATACATTAAATGCATAGCAATAGCAGGTACATTTCTATATTGTTGATCAATGCACTTATGCACTCCCTAAGCGGTTTAATAATAATAATTAATAATTTGTTTTATTTCTATACCACTATTCCAAAGATCATAGCGGTGAACAGCAAGTAAGCTAATTAGCAAGTAAGCTAATTTGCCTCCAACAGTCAGAGTACTCATTTTAGCGACCTCGGAAGGATGCAAGCCTGAGTCGAGCTTGGGCCCTTTTGCTGATCTTGAACTCGCAACCTTGTGGTTTTGAGTGGGTGGCTACAGTACAGGCATTTAACCACTGCGCCACCAGGGCAGTGATGAGGGTTTAGAAAGTGTAAGCTAAGTGTCCCCAACATTCTGGGTACTCGCTTTAGCGACCTTGGAAGGATGCAAGCTTCAGTCAAGCTTGTGCCCCTAGGTGGTACTGAACTTGCAACCTTATGGTTTGTGAGTAAGTGGCTGCAGTACAGATGTTTAACCACTGCAAACCACTTTAAAATTCCACGGCTTTAAAATTCCAGTTATTCTGAAAAAGCACCAACACAAAATACAACTGGATTTCATTAAGCCACAATGTGTGTGTGTGTGTGTGTGTGAAATACAGTTTTCTAAAGATTAAGACTAATGATTTTATATAGAAAGATGAAAAATGTAGCTTCTCACCATGTGTTAGGTGCCATTAAACCTCAAATAAAATTGATCTGATCAATCTGGAGACTAAATCCAACATTCTGTGCTAATGGTTGCTGTACAAATTGCCTCCCCTCTCCTCCAGATCCAGAATAAAAATATTTGTAAGATTTAAATCTCTATTTTTTTTCTGACTTTTAAAATCTGATTACTTCCTATTACTATCAAAACTTTACTATCAAAAATTCAGTGCATAGATCTTGTCCAGAAATATGGCGTTATTTTTCACATGCAAGTAGACACAATGGTATTGACACAGCTGTTTATAAAACACTTAATTGTTTTAGCAGAGATTTAGTTATGTGCCAGGGGAAGGGATATGTGTTCAACTAAGAGGGCAGGGAGCAATACATGTGGTTACACAGAGGAAAAAGTAAGTGCCAGGATAGTGTATTCTAATGGATCTCCCCTTCAACTAGATATTCAATATTTGCCATACCATCCTGTTGCCTAGTGGGTGCTACTGATGAATAACAAATTGGTTTGTTATGATCACTCCTACTTTCCCAGATTGACTATCGATCAGGAGGTTGACCTATTAGTATAGTTAAGATTTAAACACATAAACTCAGCAGGGGAAGTAATAACAATGTAACAGAGAAATTGTTGGAGACAAGGTATATTAAAACTTAACTATTTTGAAATTATATCAGAATTTAAATTTTTGCTAATGTAAAGTGAGGCCATTGTGATTTACTCAGGTAAACATGACCTCTAAATGATCAGTTTTAATGAAACATTCACTTCAGCTTTTTGCTGGGCACTACAATCTGAAAGGCTCTGTTCTAAAACAAGCATAGCTGTTTTACCTTATATATTGGTTCAGGCTCTTGCAGTTCTGGGCTTGAAGGCAATGAGAGAGTGATGTTGTGGAGTGACACATTTTCATCATTCTGTAAAAAAAAAGAAAAAGAAAATCTTCCCCACTTATTTTCTGTCTGTAAGTCATTACGTTGTTTTTGACGTATACTCAGAAATATTACTAAGTATTCTACTAGTGTTGTCATTTTATACAGTCCTTGAGGTTCTAATATTTCCGAGTTAAATAGGAACCTTAAGCTAGTTGTGTTACAATATTGACACTACCATCTTATTTGACCTTACCTAGAAAGTTGTCTTTCTAGTATGTTTCATAAATATGCCAAAATGTCTAATGTTACATACCAGTTAAGATATACAGTAGACCCTTTGAATACGCAGATCTGTTCCGGATCCCTCCCCCCCAGTGTATGAGAAAAACTGCCTATGCTCAAGTCCTATTAACATCAATGGGTATGCACTTCCTTTTTGTCCTCCTGGGCTTGCCATCCACGGGACCTCAAGTCCACCTGAGTATGAAGCAGGCCACCTATACTGTATATACTCAAGTATAAGTCTAGAGATTTTAGCCAAAAAAAAAAAAAACAAAAAAAACCCTGACTCAAAAACACATGGGTCAATGTAAAGACTGTACATTGACTCTTATCAAAAAGGAGCCATCCACTTCTCTGAGTAAAGTGGTGGAAGATGAGAGCTTAGTCAAGGGCTACATTAAAGCAGAACCACATTTCCAAAGAGTCTCTTTAGAGACATCCTCAGTACCATAAACCCTTTTTTACCGATTTTACTTTTCGTCTATATGGCCTATATTGAATTCTTCGTATATTGTTCAAGCTTGATGAAAGAAACATAATCTCCTTGTCTGAATGCTACAAGTAGAATCCTGAGCTTTGTTATTACAGTGGACATCATCAGTGACATCACAAAATATTTATAACAGGCAGCATTCCTCTACATAGCCTGCAGTGGTTTATGATAAAAGAAAATATCATTTTAAGTTACTCTAAGCTTTGCCACTAATAAAGCATAATGGGTGCCAGCAGCACAAATTATACCTGAAGGAATATAATCCAACTCTATTGATGTGATGTTTTAATTTACTTGTGGCCTCAGGAATAGATAAGACACGTGCCCTCAACACCTAGTGCTTCCTTTTAACACAGCTACATTTAACAGGAAGAGAAACTCAGGAAGAAACCTAGAAGCTGCTGAGCTGCTTTTATAACTGGAACTTAATTGTGCTCTTTTACTACACACACTGTGGGACATACTTTTAAAACGCCGCACTGCCAAAGCACCGCAACACTGCCCACCATCTTGTCAGGTGTGCAGCATGATGCCAGCTGGGGGGTGTCAATGGGGCGTGCGTCATCTGAAGGCTATGCCCCCACACCACCCCGAAGCCAGCTGAAGCTGCCAGTCTGTTTTGCCCTAGTTCCAAGTCACAATTCAGGAGAAAAAAAATAAAAAGTTTCAAGACTTTACTGTCATAACACAGACATTATTAATTGTCCTCATCCAGCTTCACAGTGTATGTGTAACTTACTGACCTGGTGAAGTATCCTTTTCATTTTTAATAATTGAGTTTTCACAGCCGTACATTCTTGAACCATATGCCGAAGGGTCATTTCATCCAGCATCACAGTGTTTGGCGGCAAACTTCTTAGAGGTGGGTACAAGCTTGGTCCTCCATAGCCTTCAAGATGACCAACAGGAGGGGAGTCTAAATAGTTGCAGCTCCTGATATATGTTAATGGAAAGTAACCAAGAGGAAGCCATGTGAATATGGCAAAGGGAAAAAAGGGGTCTCGTGGCTGCTTAAAGAATGAGCAATAAGCTTTCATAACTTCAACCAGTCTACAGAAGTTTATGTCAAATTCTTGTTAGTCTTTTGGGTACTATAGTGCACCCTTGCCTAACAAAGGTTATTGTACTGACAAGGGATAGAACCTTTTTTGTGGTAGTGCCCTTGACTTTGATAATGTCTTCCTTCAACAATACATTAGTGTCAAAGCCACTAGCACTACAGTACCAGGCAGAAACCTATTTGCCCCAATATTTTAAAGTCGGTATATACTGTTAGTCCATTCTGTTCTTTTTACGAATGTTTCTATTGTGTATCATGTTATTCACGCCTTGTTCCCTCTATTATTTTCAGATGAAGATTGACTGGAAAAAAATTTGTTTATTAAAGTTGTCACCCAATCCTCTATTGATCAGCCACTCATGTATTTAAATGTAACGAGCATTTAAATAAAAGGGCATTCTTTATTTTTCAATAGCACATATATTTGCCACAGAACATGTCACCTTAGTGTAGTCATTTCTTCTTCTGTGCAAATGAAGGAGGAATGTCTTTGCTAATATAGAAAAAAATCTCAGATAGCAGGCACTAAAAACATTTTTCAAGAAAAATAGTTTTTAAAATATATTGCTCACTTTGGAATGTTTTTAGCGTATTTCAAAAACTTTTTTAAAAAAAATTGTTCATCAAACATTTGGGAGAATCATTTAAATACTAAATGACTGATCAGTTACAGGATAAAGCCTTAGGGGAGAATACAAATCAGGACTCTGTGTTGGCCTGTGGGCAGAGACACGTCGTAGCATCCACACACTCGAAAGCATGACTCCACCCCATCACGTCTTGATGCCATGAACCCATTTACACACAGTTCATAAGGGGCATCATCATGCCACTCTGTTGCAGCTATGATGCCCCTTCCAGGAATTCTTTTTGCTCCCTGCAGAGGCCGCGGAGTGCGGTTGCCACAGCCCCAATCCAGAGTAAAAAGGGGCCACCCATCTGTATAGCCCCATAGATACTACAGTCAACCCTCTTGTTTTCACAAGGGATCCGTTCTGGACACCCCCACCTCCCACGAAAACAGGGTTTTGCATATATTCAAGCCCCATTGGCTTGAATGTAGGCACGCGGCTATGGGAGCATGCGCACATGTGCCTCAGGCACGCACCCCATAATTTCCCCCTCCATTCATCCCTTGTGCATAAGCGAGGGATGTGGTCTCCAAAACTGAGAACAGAGGGAGGACTGTACATTCAAATATTTTAAAACATATTTATCAAATGTGGCAGAGAGCCTTTTTTGATCTCCAACATGTCTACGCTTCATGGTTTGGAGGTAAATAACAAAGTTTGTTCTTCAAAGTACAGACTTAGATACCACAGAACAAGCTACCAGCAGTTTAAACTAAATAACCCAACACTCCAGCCCTTAGAAGAAAATAGCTAGCATAAAGCTGTACAACAAAACAAGTAAGAGTAAACGCTTGGTATCCACGTGTTCCAGGAACCCATGTGGATACTAAAATCCATGGATGCTCAAGTACCATTATAGCAATAGCAAGTACATTTCTATACAGCTTATCAGTGCACTTAAGCACTCCCTAAGCAGTTTACAAAGTGTAAGCTAATTGTCCCCAACAGTGACTGCAGTACAGGCATTTAACCACTGTGTCACCAGGGCTCCATATAAAATGTCATAGTAAAATGGTATCTCTTATATAAAACGGCAAAATCAAAGTCTGTTAATATTTTCAAGCCATGGATGGTTGAATCCATGCATACAGAATCCATGGATATATAGGGCCAACTGTATTCATATTACAAGACTATTCCTAAGAATATAATAATAATAATAACAACAACAACAACAACAACAACAACTTTATTACGGCCATTTGGCCAGCACACTAAGAATATTATGTAAATACACCATAGAAATGGTACAAACACATGAGCTTACAAAAGATTGTCTTTTCGGCACTAAACCTTTGCACCTGAACCAGCACCTAAAAAAAACACTTACAATAAATTGCATCATTTAACGTGCTGATTTAGCCAGTATACTTCTAGACACTGGGAACAAGCCCCATCGACCTATGTGGAATTTACTTCTGGATAATGTGTTCAGACTTGCACTGCTAAGTTACCAATAAGTCTGTAAATGTGCACATGAATATGTGCACTTTGAAGCCCATTAAAATGGACAGCAGGAGAGACTTTTCTCTCTCATAGTTAAATAGTATTTATAGAAGAAAGAGCATCAGTGATAAGAATATTTCACTAAACAAAGCTTCACCTTCATCTTCCTTTGTAACTTCCTACCACTGTCTCCCTTTCAAGTATTCAAATTTATATTCTAAACTTCAAGTGTTCAAATGTATATTCTAAGCTAATATTTATATTGGGGCAGCAACCTTTCTTTAAAATACAAGGCTAATCCAACGGGACAGTATAAAAACTAGTTTTCACACACACACACACACACACACACACCTTGAATATATTCCTTCTCCAAGTGCTTTACCTGTTAAAATCACTTTTGCTATGGGCATACTGATCAGTGTGCCCAAGATGATAGTGGTCTTGAGCATTCCACCGCTGTGGCATTCTCTTCCACAACCCCTCCTTCTGCTGTCTGGTATTTCGTTCTTGTCGCTCATAACGGTTCATATTTTCACAATCCACTACAGAAAGGAGAAAACAGTCCAGCATCAGTGTATAAACGGAAGGGTTCTCACTCAGAAATCTAACAAAGCTCTCAGGTTTTATCTATTATTAATTTACAATTATTACCTAAATAAGTACCAGAACTGATGTGCAGAAAGCTACAGGTATTCATGTGGTAGTTTTCTTTATTTTTAATGAATAAATAAGTGTGATGACATTTTAGTAACTGAGACAATCAGTTCATGAGCACAACAGACAAATATTTCTTCAAGTCACAGATATATCACAAGAGGCATCCTTAAACTACTTTGATACTACAAAAACTTCTACTTCAGTTAAGCCACTTAATTCTTTAGTCATGGAAAACAGTAAAATAAAACCAAAAGTTAGATGAGAACATTTAGCTGCTTTGTTTGTTTGTTTTATAGTATAATTTCTTTGCTATAAGAATCTGGAAGTGACTCAAACACCACTTCACTTTATTGCAAGAAACTTTCTTTTCCAATATTTATATAACTGACTATTTAAACAGAATGTTAAGTTTTAGTTACAGAAATTTTTAGAATGTTCATTCTACCATTCAAGATGAAACTGAGATTTTAGAGCAACAACAGTCTGGTTTTAAAAGCTGTATCTGGCAACTATTTATAAACTTGTAAAAGCAAAGCCAAAATATAAACTGCAGCCAGATAGAAAGATTTTCAAAAAAACCCTTCAGGCTTTCCACTTACCCAAATACTTTCTCTTCGCATTGTCAGGCCTTGACTAAAAGCTTTTCATAGCTGAACAGTCTGTTATTCTCCTGCCTACTCAGACAGTGTTTTGCATAAGATAGTGGTAAACAGGCCTTCCTTCCTGCTCATTCTCTGCTTGCGTATTGCTGGGAAATGAGCCCAGTTTGACCCTGTGATTTAGAGCTACCAACCTCCTTCACTGAGTACATACTTGTTCCACTAGGACAATCACTATAAATAGAGTGCAAGTTCCTTCACAGATGTCAGAATGGAACAAGAAAATATAGGCCTATAAACCATTCTAAAGCTTGTTTGAGTCAATTCATATTTACTGGAATCACTGTGATTTGCAAAGTGCATTTAAATATTCTTCATAAGGTAACAGCGATCTTTACCAACTTAACACTTTTTAGAGCTTTAATCTAAGGACATTTGAAAGTATTTAAAGAAAAAAATTCACTTGCCTCGCAGAGCAAGGAGTTTGAAGTTTTTGTAGAAAGAGTGTCTTGTGAAAAATCTCTATTTGCATTTCAGACACTGCACTGTTATTATCCTGCCTACTACTTTAAAATACTGACCAAGCTGAAAAGTGTGACGGCATGGAAAACTGAGCATACAGAAAACAATAGAACTTCAGTAAAAAATCAGTTTAAAAGAATGCCAGTTCTGACTTGGTGCTACAGATAATTAGAGTGGTGGTAGTTTGTCATGAAGCTGAGCAGAAGGACCTAGTGCTGTTGGTGATACCTATAAAAGTATCCCAAGCTCAGGGGGAAGGTGGTGGTGAATGGGAAGGGAAAGAGGGCAAGTAGATCAGAGTACCAGAGGTGAGTTGCAAGTCAGACACCACTAGAATTATTCCACTAACCATTATCACAGGGTGTATCTTCAGGTAAGTCGACATCAAGCATAAGATCATCATCTTCAAGATCACATGAATCAAGGTTGTTCAAGATGTCCTAAAAAGGAAACAACATGCTGCAAGATGTGTACGTGTGAGCCTGTTTCTTCAGTTTAACAACATGTACACTCATTTTGGGGGGAGGAAATGTTACAGAAACTCCAGCAACAAAATGTAAAGAAATTCATTAGATACAAGCCTCTTTTAAAAAACTGTTCTGTTCAGGTCGCAAGGAAGTACCAGAACAACTTGCCTTCTTCACCTTTATTACAGTACCAATTTGTTGAGCTGAATTTCAGAAGTAAAGTGGGTTTGGAATTGAGTAAATTGGGTTTGTATTGAGAAAGGACTGAAAAAGAATAAATTCTCCCTATGCTATACTGTTAGTCTGGAACATTTGCACGGTGGCCCATGAAGAGGGATAGAATAATCATTCCAATAGCTTCAGCAGATCCTTTTGCAAAAACGTAGTCCCAGATATGGAAACAAGAATATGAATTCTGACAGCACCTCTCTATGTACTTTTAAAATGTATTTTCCAGTTTACAGAAATTCTTACAATTTCATTCATTACAAATCCAACTGCACTGCAGTAAGAATAAATGGAGGATTTACTTTAAAAGTCATCTGGTGTAAAATAATGCATATATATCTGTCAAGAAAAACTGAGCATTTATCTGTCTTAATAAATATTCCTCACTGCCTTCGGCATTAAAATAAGAGGGGAAAGTGCAAGACATCATCTTGTAGAATTAAATATAAATTAGTGTTATGTGAGTGATATAACCCCTCATACTCTGCTACCCATCAAAATCGTATACTTAAGTAAGCAAAGTAAAATTGTGTGTACACTGCTGCCTTACAATTGTTACTTTAAACTATGTGACAAAATTGCAGAAATGCTTGGCTGACAATTGAGACAGTTGTACTGTCTCAAGAGTATAAATAAACTAATTTTAATTAGGCCTCCATACAGACAGGCCCAAATAAAGTTGCTTTGGGTCACTTTGGAGGTATGCTGTTTAAATGATGCATGTGTCCTAAGAGTCCAAAAGCTGCACCAAAGCTGCACTCCAGTCCTTAGGACTGGATTGTGGCTTTGGCACAGCTTCCAGACTTTTAGGATGCATGCATCATTTTAACAGCATACTTCCAAAGTGGCCCAAAGCAGCTTTATTTTGGCCAGTCTGTATGGGGCCATAGAGAGATTTAGCCTATGATTTTCACTTTTGACCTGCCAATTCCTCATGCCACTGTTTCCTGGCACTAGCCACACAATTAACATACCTTTATGAGAAAAAAAGATGAACTGTTAAAGAAACAAACTTCACAGTGAGGGGGCCTGGAAGAAGAGGTAAAGTATGAGCATGGCTCATCACTGAGGCTACTGTGACAACCATGTTAAGTCAGGGATTTCTTCCAACCTAATAAACTTGCCATCCAATCAGGAAGCAGCAGCAGCCACTGTCATCCCCAAGCTTTTGAAGATACAGTATCACTTAACCATCCTCTGACTGATCCTGGTAAGCAAAAAAGCACTGCACAAATGGGGAGGATAGTCCTTGCTGGACTGGAGATGTACTCAACTGGTCAAATATTGTCTATTTGTATGTAACAAGCAATTCACCATTTCTTAGTTGAAATTTCTCTGCACAGGTTAGCAATTTGGGATGCAGGATAGAGCTACCTTTCTTATACAAATTTAGAGGGGAAAACGAGCATAGTAACAATTCATTATGCCAATACAGCAAAGAGGAGGCAGATATGTTATAGCACTGTTTGCTCAAAATTATTAAAATATGATCTTTACTAAACAAAACAGAAATGAGTCACTAGAAGTTCACTGTTATACAGTATTTTATACTATGCTCTTCCATTTTGTCAAGGAAACTTTTTGCCTACTCCCCCCAATACAGTAGTTTGATCATCATGGTAAGACAACACATGCTCAAAATTAGTAACATTTCTACTTAATAAAACACAACTACACATCTAGATTAAAGGTGTGGGAATATAACACTAGGTTCCTAGAATCTACAGAATTAAAATTCCATGGCAGTGTGTTTGTGTAGTTTATTCTAACTTCAATGAAATCTACAATGATGAATTTCTCACTTTCTGATCCCACATTCAGACATCACAGTAAACCAGAACTGATTTATCAGGGAATATAGGCCAGAGTTCTGAGCATCAAGCTGAACTGATCACAGATGTCTGCCTTGTTGAATTGTTCATATTACTAGGAATGATTGAAGAAAATTTTAAGATATTCTGTGATTCAATAACATCTAAATTAATGTGTCTTATGCATTTATCTTTCTGAGCTCTATATTTGTATACTAGTTCTGCAATGAGACTGTAGTCTAGGATTATTTATTTTAGCATCACTGCTAATCACTAGTTTGTAAAATTTAAATACATCTGTCCTTGCCAGTTCTAGCTTACTCATTTTTGGGGTTCTCAACTACACTTAGTTTTATAGACTTATATTTGTCCAGCGTGGCAGGGTGTGACATCTACAGCCCTGCCAAAGGCAGCCTCTAAACTATGAGGAAAAAAGTGTGTGTGTGACACTTTCATATGTTTGGAAGCAAGGTACAGTACAAACAGACAAGTTGTTTTGCTGGTTAAGCAGCTTGGGTTTGTTGCACAGCAACAAACATCTTCTATTCTTTTTAGGAATCCAAAAGTCTCTCCTACAACCAATGTCTCTCTTTTGAAATGAGAATATAAATATTATTGAAATAAATAAGAATCTACAAGCATCTTTCAGAGCTCTGGAGTAATATGATCAAACTTTCCAAACCCAAATAATAAAATGAGTAGGTACCAGGTATTTTACCCCCTGGGTAAGAGGACTGGAACTCTGTATATAACAGCTATAAAATGCTTGAGCAATAGAAAGATGGAAAGTGACTTCACTTTGCTATAAGTATATCATGTTTATGCTCAAGGTTTGAAGGAGAGGATTTTCTAATTCTGTCACTGTACTCCTAGAAGCAGGTTCCATGATGCAAATAGTGGCACAATACTCACTCACTCCTGTAGCCCCTATATGACCCAAACCTTTAAAAACATACTTTGGAGAGTCGGGAAACTCTTCAGAGCAGGTTTTAGTTCAAGAGAGGCCCAAGGTGGGGGAATATCTAAAACTCTGAATGCCACTGCTAATGCCATACTTCATTTAGCCCCAAGCTAATGGACAAGTACTTGAAGCCTATTCACTTTCAAATACATTTAGCATCACTGATCTAAAATCAAGAAGATCACTACCACTACTAAACAACACATATTGTTCAGGGGGCCCTGATTATCTATAGGAAGACTTCCAATTTTATTCAATTCCCTACTGCCTGAATTGACTATTGACTAATTATGACAAAATTATTGCTATAGTTCAGTAAATATCCTGTAAGATATCAATAAGTTGTTTTCTATTTTTATAGATAAATACTGTAAATAAATAAATAAATCAGAAGTAAATTGCTGTAGTTCACAAACTGCAAAGCAAGAGCTTGCAACTGTGTTCTAATAGTTAAGGCCTAAGTAAATCACTTAAGGAGCCCCCTTTCCTTCCTGATGGAATCAGTTCAAGGTCTACCTTCTCAGCATTCCTTGCAAACATGCCAGCAAACATCAGGCACTAAATGGTTAGGGCGAAGAAAATTAACTTCTGTCCACCTTAGAGAAATTGTAATTCCAAATTAAAATTGCTTTTAACCTAAAACCCATTTTTAAAATATACTGTACTTTATGCTTAATATTACTAAAGAAATTGTATTAGCTATCTACCTATATAAGTTTAGGGGAAAAATTGAAAATTATATAAACAGGGCAACAGAAAAGCCAGAATGTTTTGTTACCTAAAGAGATTATAGACAACGTATAGAAAGTAAATGTATAGACTGAATTATTTTAGAAAACAACAACAAATACTTGTTTTGTAAGCTACCTTGGGTCCCATGTTGAGATAAAGGTGGGATGTAAAAATACATAAATAAATAAATACCTCTGCACCTGCAAGCAGTGCAGTGCATTATTCCTATAAAGTGCTATGAGAGGGGAAAAATTATATATTATGTGACTTTTTTTGTAAATATAAAAAAATATGATAATGAAATCAAAGCTAAAGAACCAATTTATTTATACAACAATGAAAAGTGGAAAGATGCATTTTCAAGTCCATCAACATCTACGTTCTGTTAAAAGCATAAAATATACTGGCAGGCATGAATTATGGTTGTTTATGTCCCCATTTCAGGGCGCACAAGATACCTGGTTCTTCACTTAAATAGATGTCCATGTTCAAAAAGTAATATGCATGCTCGTCTTTTGTATAGTAATACAAAATATAATTATTGCTGTTTTAATCTACATAAATGGGGCCACTTTTGCATTTGATGACAGTCTCTAGAGACAGCTTTTTAAAGGAAAATTTCAACTAGAATGTAACTTAGAAATGTTCAGCAACTGCTAGGTAATAGGTATTTAGCACAATGCTAATTATGGAAAGTTTACAAAAGCAGTCAACAACTCTGTGGCCCCCATTAAAAACTGAAGTATAAATAGCTAAAAATATCTGCACTCTGCTGTATGTTTTTCACATCTCATTACATAAGAATACAGAAAACATGTGAAAGTAGCCATCCCATCAAGACTTGAATATTTAAACCAGGAGACTATTACCCGGTGCTGCCCTCTAGCCTCTTTTAGTGAATTTACCAAAGAAATACAGAGAAATATTCAGCAGACCATAGAAATTAACCAGTTTTTAAAATAAAGTTCAAAGTTCCCTTGTAAGGACTAATTTTATTTTATTAATACTATGAAGTATGACCATGAAAACGCCTGAACTTTTCATACAATTCAGAGAATGTATTAAGGAATTTACAAATTACTGAACAGCTAAATACTTCTAGTATAATGATTTCTTTTGTCTTGTTCTTCAAACATGCTATAAGGAAAACACTATCACATCCTTCAACTTCATTCATTGTTTCATAAACTGAACAATAGAGTTAATGGGTGCTGTTTTATTTTGAAAAACTACAGGTATCACTGACAGCATAAGGTATTAAGTCAAATTGCTCCTTCCATCACAAAGCTGGAAACATATCCTGGGACACAAGTTGAAAAACTTCCACTACATCTATCCAGCTCTACAATCTGCCTCCATGTTCCAGATCCAATGAACACATGTGGCCTCTATTTAAAAAAAAGACTAGTTTCCATCCAACTGAGGAACAGCAGCACCTCTGATATCAGCATGTCTCCTCATTTTTATGTAGGTCTTTGTGATCATGCTTTCTGTGCAAACTGACACTGTTTTGTCCACTACATATTGTTTTGTCCACTACATAGTGAACCAAGGGAACATTTGCGACACCCTTAATTGAAACTAGTCCTTGCCAGAATCCACAAGAAGTTGTTTTTAACCTCTTAGTGGATTTGGACAAATATGTGATCTGGAGAGTAGCTTTGTATGCTCTAACAAAATTAACCTCAAACATGTTTTAACAAAGTGTGACCTCTACAGCTCCACTAGTTTGCCCTTACTAATTATTGAAAAACTGGCTTGACTAATGAGCCACTGAACGTTTACAACCTTAATCCAACTAAGACATGTTTTAAAATCTACACTGGTGATGTAGCTCCACTGGTCCTGATTTTGAAGGAAGAGAGAGTGGAGAAGCATTACAAAGTATCTAGATCAATTAGTAGTTGAATCAAAATTGTAAACCAGCACATATTTTCCAATCAATTCATGACTTGACAACGGTAGAAACAGCGGTTGAAACAGGTCTTCAAACATTACTGAATAGAAATTTGTATGGGAAGACTTAAATTCTAGTATAATTCAGAATACTGCAAAGGTCAACTTTTTGACATAGCACATAATCAACTTGAATCTTTAGTGTACTAACCATGTGTAGAGGACAGGGCTCAGAACAAGCCTGTTCCCTCCCCTTCCCCGCCCCATGTGCAGACAGTGCAACAGGGCATTATAGGAAATAGAGATCTCTTTCCACCTTTTCTATCCTCCTCCAGCTCTTCATCTAGCATGCATTACAATTCACTCATGAGCCAAGTAACTAACTCACATTAGGTTCACATGCCGACAGGAGAATCAGACCTTCTACAGGTTTTTAGCTTTATTGAAAGTTAGTACAAAACAAATGTTAAGTAATATTTTTCTCTTCTTTAACAATTAAAATCAAATGAAAACATTTATTCAGTTAATCAACAAGAAAACAAAGTAATCTATTAAAATTCCCTGTACTACATTAATTAACAATTACAAGAGCCAAAGTAATCATTGTTTATTTAGCACACTGCTTAAAGCAAACCATAAAAATTACATTAAATGTTTAAACGGGACAGCTTTTTTCCATGATTAGTGATACTCCAATTTTACAAAGGGAACATGTATTGTAAATTATCATTACCTAGTATACTGTAATCTTAATTATTTGTCCTCTCTGTTCATTTTCCTTTCATCACTCTTTATTAACATTGCAAGCCTTACAGGTTAATTGCACTTTGAATTCTCTATAAAACCTTTAGTTTATATCACACACGATACAAAGAACTGAAGTAAGCAAGCTGTACTTACTATACTATTCATTTCTGAAGAGTCATAACTTCCACATGGATGGACACTGCCAATGGGCTCCAAACCTTCTTCATCCCACATGTATGTCCCATCCGAGCTATCAGATGGAGAAAGCTCAAAGGAGGAGCCAGCCCTGTAGTCCATGTCCGAGGAAATCACATTGTTTCCAACAGGATGCTTTGCACTTTCACTCTTATCATCTATTAGTTAAACAAAATCAAAGAAATCAGAAATATACATAAACTCATACTTTTTTCCAGTATTTATATGCTCAAGGAGCCAAACATCATGCCAAACAGTACAATAAAGTAAAATAAAAAATAAAAAATTATTCAGCATTTATTAAAATATGCCAATTAAAACAGCAAACCATACAAAAATATGAGAAAATTAAAACACTAACAAAGCAGTAATTTAAAATAAGAGAGAGGACTATGTAATTCTGATTATTTGCTGCTGTGCAACTCACATGTAGTTGAGAAGACTAGAATCTTTTCTTTCCCTTGCTCTTTCTTCTTTCCCCCTTTCCCAAATATATTAAGTTTTTTTTTTATTGAAACATTTGACTGTGTTGTTTTAAAGAGGAATTTCTAACTTATCCACAGAAAAACGGAATAGCTGTAAAACTACTCATTATAGTCTTGGGATTTTCACAATGTTTTTTAAAGTTTTGCATTTCAGTTGGACTGAAAGAATAAGTCCTTACCTGAAGGACTTATAATACACAACCGGGCAGATTAGGGTATGTTAGGAGCTTCATCCTGTTGGCAAACTATCAAAAACTAATTTCCTTGAGGAAGCCTTGTTAAAGAGGATCTGCTAGTACATGAATTCATCCTGTCTTCCAGAGCAGTAACATGGGCCCAAAACACAAGGACAAAAAGCACTGGCTTTGGGCCAATCCAGAAGTGTGGTATGCAGATGACACACACACCTGGGTCAGCCAGAAGCTGTGCTGAGGCCACCTAAGGAGGCCCAAACTCAGCCACAAAAGGAACAGGGGGGGAAAAACACGCTGCTTGCTGGCAGTCCGTTGTGGTGGCCACTGTTCCACTCCACTCAGGGCTCTGGCCACTCCAAGCCAAGGAATAATAAGACCAGTTGATTTCCTTGGGTGCAAATAATACACACACTTAATTGTTATAAAATTCAGTACAATTTAAGATACACCTAACTTTGGGTAAACTGCCTCCACGGTTTGAACACTGGATTTACAGCTGCATTTTCCCCCCAGCTGTACATCAATGCTAAGAATCCAAATATTAAGCTTTCAGGAATCAGAACAGTAAGAGACACAGACAATTTCACAATTGCATGGATATGAGGGATGTTAACCCAGGATCTAGCCCTCTGTGACCCGTGATATCAAATTAATATCAAATAGGGAAGATGTCAGCAAGCATCCAAAAGGGGGCTCCCCAGAACAGGAAACCAGACACACTGCCCCACATTGGGATACATGGATGGATCAGCATGAGAGAAGCCCAAGGCATTTATCCATGATGGGATTTCTCAGGATCGGAATCTGCATTACCCTTTCACTAAGGAAATTGCGATACTGAGCTGGACTTGGAGACTGTTTGAATACAGGAGACATGGGGAGTTTCATTCTTGTAATAAAACTCTTTTTGTCTAAGTACATTCATGCTGATTGTCTTGATGGTCTTGCACATTGCACCCCATTCTTCTCCCTGGAAAAGTCACCAAGCCTTTCAACTCCTGAAACACTTCCCTCAGGACAAACTTCTTGCCTTGTGCCCAGACAATAGCAAAGTGGTCTAGTTTAAAGCCAGAAAAAACTGTGTTAGATTTCAGCTGGTCACTTCAGTAGTTGCCTACCCCACGTCACTGGTGCCTACTGAGCTATCCGCATTCCAGTAAGCCCACAATTGGAGCTACACTTTGCATCAGTACAGTATTTCCTTAGTCACCTTGCAACTTGCTATTATCTACTAGCTTTGCATCATTAGTTCTTGTGTGTGAGAGTGAGAGTGTGTGCTTTTGAGTATGAATTCCTTTTTCATTTAGCTAATTTGGAAACATCCTCTGGAGTTCTCTGGGTTTGGAACTGTTATACAAAGGCAGAAATCCTGGCTTCCTGTTACTGAACCCTTCTCATTGCTTCCTATTTAGCTAAATTAATTTCCCCACTGAATTTAATTTGTGGGGTCCTGTTGGGACTTCGTGCAATTTAGATAACGGAGGTACAAATTGCTCTATCATTGATCCCACCAACTCTTAGGTGGGGTACAGACCGCCGCCGGTAGATCCGCGGGGGAGCCGGAGCCTTCAGACGGCGCGGCTCCCGCGCGGACCAAAAAAGAAGCTCCAAAATGGAGCTTCTTTTTGAGTCGCATTTGTGACGTAGCGAGGCGCCAGGGGCACACTCGCTACGTCATAAAGGCTGCGACACGTACGGACGCTCAGCGTCCAATACGTAAAGATGGCGGCGCCCGTATGAACAGGGCGCCGCCATCTTGTACGTATTCAATACGTACTAGGGTTAGGGGGGTGCAGAAGCACCGCCCCTTCCTAACCCTAGTACGTATTGTATACGTACTATTTGGCAGTCTGTAACCCGCCTTAGAATTGGCTTTTTAGAGCCAACTTTCGTAAAACCTTTATAGGTATAATTTGCTAATGAGTGTTGAAATCAAAAACTGGGCAAAAATTGGAGTCCAAGGGAAAATGAGTCCAAGGAAAAACTTATTTTGGCCTCAATACAATGGTACAGTTGCACAAGCATGAGGCCCATTGCATTGCTAGAAATGAACCAGCAAGGAGAAACCCAGTGATTGTCTATAAAAGGTTGTACAACTATTTCAAGCAGAAATAGCGTGCACAGGGGGTCCTCTCCTTACGCAGATCCCCCCATGTAAGGGAAAATCCACCTATGCTCATGCCCCATAGGAAATAATGGGGCACGTGCATGTGACGGTGCAGCGTGCGCACCACAGGCATGCACGTCATTGCTGTTCTCCCCACGCAGCTTCCGCGTAAGCTGGAAGCTGCGTAAAATGCATCCACACATGGCGAGGGCGCATTGTACACTGCCTCTTGCACTGCCCATTGCAAAACTGTTAAATCCAGTTAAAGTCCAGGTTTTTTGCTCCCCTAGTGTAACTTTGGATGTACAACCAAGTCTTCTAAAACTGGATTGAACCATCTCTTATGTACTCTAATTCAGATATACCTTTGGAAGAATATGAAGAATTTACCAATTTGTAATTCACAATCTAAACTTTCAAGTCCTTAATAGTGCAATCCTATATATGTCTTCTCAAAAATAAGTCCTCCTATGTTCAATGATACTTACACTCAGAAAACTGGATCTAGGAGTTGCAGCTCAAGAAATGACAAACAATGTATAGCAGCAAATAGAAAGGAGACAAGCTCCACATGGTGTTAGATGATCAACTGTTTATTTTTTAAAATAAACTCTATATGTTTTGGCCTATACAGAAGCAGGCATTTTTCAAGGGTTAAAAACAAAACAGATTATAAATATTGGAAAAAAGAAAGGGCAACACTAAATTAATCGTCTTCCATAAAAACTGTAAAATTGACACTGGACCATCTAACAGCATGTGGAACTTGTATCCTTTCTATTTGCTGCTGTATATACACATGGTTTTCAGTACTCTCTTTACCAAATTATGTATATGGACTGCAGTCTATTAAATGACAAAAGAATGGCAGCAACGTCTTTATGGACATCACATAAATATAACATATCATATATATTAGCATACAGTAAGATTTTTTCTTATCTAAAAAGAAAAACATCAATATTTACCAGCCACTTGTATATCCAGCCATTCATCAGAATTACAGCTGGGTTTTTCAATTTCTTTAAGAGACACATGTTTATCTAATGATACTCCATCCCCATGTTCCAGCTCTTGAACAGGAACCTCCTCTTCTCGGATTCTTATTGTTCTGTTGGGATCTTCTAAATCTATGAAGTCATCACTGAAGTCTTCACTCAGATCATTTTTCTCAGAAGAGGACAAGGAGGATATAGATATTTCATCGACATCACCATCCATGCATATTTTACAGCCACTTTCTACAAAATTATTATGTACAGCTTCTCCATCTTTTGTTCTTTCACAATCTTGTGAGCCTTTTGCGTCAGTACTTCCAGCTACATTGTTTGAAACAGAGTCCTCTACTGTGCAGCTTCCGGTATCTTTACTTCTACTGCCATCCACAGGGATCTTTCTACCCAAATTCGGATTGCTGGGCTTCAATAATGAAGGGCGCCCTGTCCTAAATCTGAGAGAAGGTGCCTCTCCAGATCCATTTGAGAGTGGCTGTTTCTTCAAACCAGGAGGCAATAAAGCAGCATATGTTCTAACAAAACCATACCTTAAAGGTTCATTACCGTTGGGCACATCCAGCTGCCGTAAACTTCTTGACAAGAGATTTGATCTCTGAGATGTTCTAATAGCTAGGTGTTGGTTTTGATAAGGCCTTGTAAGATCCACAGCTCTATTAAAAGAATGTGACCTGGTTAGGGATGTAGGGGTCAAAAGAGAGCTTTGAATGGAATGTGAAAAGCTTTGTGACCTAACCATTTTTTCACAAGAAGATTTAACATTGTCTGTTGACTGTGATAGACTCTCCCCTGAGCTGCTCTTGGGGGCAGTACAATTTCCTCTACCCTTCTGCAATCCTACAGTTGGCCGACTTCCACAAATTCCATTTAGGTGTGATTTTGGAGCATTAAGTCCAGAATATGACGTCCTGCCTAACAATGTACTTTTGGTAAATGTAGCTGAACTAGAAAGCCCAGGCAAACACTTTTGGTTTAATTCTTCTGTAGATGAAACAAGCATGCTATTTTGTTTTGCTGTTTTGGAAAATGAACTATTTGAACCCACCCTGAGCACTTCTTCATCAACTGCTCTGTCAGACTTAGAGCATTTTTCAGAATCAGTCAATCTTTCGTTGGAATTCTGGCAGGAGCTAGATTCACTACTGATCTGATCACCCAGTTGGTGCTTATTTGATTTTCGCCAGTTAAAAGAGAAGGAAGCCATATTAATAGTGCCATTGTGCTTGCTGAAGTTTTTATCAATGTTCTGAGTATTCCCTGATAAATTAAGAGCTGTTCCATTTGAAACTGTCTGAAGGATATTCCCAGCAGGTTTTGTTCCATACTTTGGTAACCTGGAGACCAAGGATGTTCTGATATGATTTTTATCTTCCATGAGCTATAGCCCATCCATGAGATATAGTGCTCTAACACTCTTTAACTCTGCAGAGAGAACAGAGAAAGAGATTAATAGCAGCACACATGTGGATATTAGAGAAGTACACAGCAGATTATTTATAATAAATGTGATGCCCCAAAATGTCTTGTTATTGTTAACTGCCTTTGAGTTGACTTCAACCCACAGTGACCCTGTGAATGAGAGACCTCTAAATTACCCTATCCTCAACAGCCCTACTCAGCTCCTGCAGATTCATGGACATGCCTTCTTTTATTGAGTCTATCCATCAGGAATGTGGCCTTTCTCTTTTTCTACTGCCCTCCACTTTACCAAGCATTATAGTCTTTTTCTAGTGAGTCATTTTTTCTTTTGATATGGTGAAAGTAAGACACATCAGTTTAGTCATCTTTGCTTCCAGCGAGAGTTAGGGCCTGATCTGATCTAGGACACATGCATTGGTCTTTTTAGCAGTATCAGTATTCTCCGAACTCTTCTCCAGTACTATAGCAAAGCATTTTATTGCATAGATCACAAGACACTATGGGTCGCTCTTAAAGAAATGGGTGTGCCACAACATTTGAGTATTCTATACTCAGGAAAAGAGGCTACTGTCAGGACAGAATATGGAGAAATAGAATGGTTTCCAATTGGAAAGGGGTCAGGCAAGGCCATATTATATCCCCGGTCTATTTAATTTGTATGCTAAGAACATCACACTAAATGAAGGAGGGGACTCAGAGGAGGGTGGTTTGAAAATTGGACGAAAGAAAATAAACAATCTAAGAAATGCAGATGACACCATAATACTAGCAGAAAATATCAGAGATCAGAGAAAGATGTCTATGCATTCATCTTGGAATTTGTTTAAAAGGAACAAATATTTCAACCACAGACCAACTAAAACTCCCAAATACAAACAACTTTAGTAATACAAAAAGTGGATAATAATATTTGACATATACTATATGATAACTTCTTGGCAAATTTGGTATTAAATTTCACGTCTGGGTGAAAACTGTGCCCCTGAATGCTTGAATGGGTGTAGGTTTCATCAGAACAAATAGTACTGTACATCTAAAATCTTCAGAAGTGACTCTATGGGCTGCAGACAATACACATCCTTGGTTTCACATTAAGACATCTATTAAAATGTTGCTCTGAGCATTCTAAATTCCACCTCATAACTGACTGCCATTCTCTCAGCACCTTGTTATAGTGTTCATGCTGAATAGGTGCTCTTCTCTGATCATGAGTCCACATGCAGCTATTTTCCCAAAGAAATTTCTAATGTTTTCAAGCACTTTTTGAGAACAGCTATATCTTATCTACCCATTTCTAAGATAAGAACCCCAGTAAAATGATATTGTTTCATTAACTGATGATATCCAGTACACAAAGTAGACTCAGCTGTATCATATAGAAGTAAACAAAATTATTTTGGCAAAATGGACTGATAGACTGTCAGTTTATGCATTACAGTTCCTCTCTATAAAAATGCAGAATTAATTTCCATGGCTGTAAGAAAACCAGAATTGATGTTTTGCAAGCATATCTGGTGACTTCTTAAAGACTGTTTAAAATTGCATACTAAATATGAGAATATCCAACAAAATAGAAATATTTCGATATTGGATATTACATAATTTACATAATTTTGTTGTCTCAAATTCTGTGTTTCTATAAAATATTTTTATGTTTGTACAAATGTATGCATTCATGTTTTTTATGGCCTGCAATGGATACTGAGAAGAGATGATGATGTAGTATCTATTACAACAATACACATGCCTAGTACAATAAAACTAATACAGCTATTAGTTTGTGTTGCTCTATGGCTAGAAGGTAAATTTTTTACCCATAAAGACACTTTTTAAAAAATAGAATTATTCTACACAATAATTAGAAATAATTCTGTATTGCAATAAATTGTTATCATTTGCTTCTTGTCACTAAGATTAATAAGCATATTCTGAACAAGGATCATTGGAAACTCTACAAATCCTCACCATAATCTTTTACAGCAAATATACAGGAATCAGCTGCAAAAATACATTCATACTTTAGAAACAAATTCATAAAGAGAGATGGTAATAAGGTAACAAATTTCTTGTTACATTAATATATATCTTATCTATGCTAAGGATTAAAAATATAACTACTAAATTAGATCAAGCTTTTCCGTTTACAGACAAACAGCAACAGTCAAATCAATCTCCAACCAATATATTTGCTGTAGTTTCCAGCTGGTTATGACCTACATCTGTGCCTGTAAAATATAGGTCACATGAAAAAAGTCATTTAATTTGATGAAGCTTTGCGAATAGTTATTCAGTATTCAGCTATTTTCAACCTGCATTTCCTTCTTTTATTTCTACTAGTTACCTTATCCATTGTAGAATTATGCAGAGGAACTGTATGGTAGCAAAGGCAACACCCAGAATCCACACCAGACAGAACTGGGGTGTGTGTGTGTGTGTGTGTGTGTCTGCATCTCTATGCCTAAAGGAATAGAAACTGATCACATGGCAGTATTTACCCACCTCGAACAAGCTAGTTGTGTGTAGTGCTTTCAAGTCACATACAGTGACTTCATGATTTTCATAGCAATTTCTTAGGCAAGGAATACTGAGAGACAGTTTTGCCACTTCCTTCATCTGAAATATTGGCTTCTGCACCTGGTACTCATTAACAGCCTCCCAGCCAAATGCTAAACAGAGCTAATCCTGTTTAGTTTCCAAGATCAGACAGGATTGGTGCCTTTAGGGTGCTGGCTTGTTAACCATCACACTAACCATAAAATTAAAATATCTCTTTTCTAACAGCCTATGAAGTCAGTTCTCTTAAAGTTATAGTATTCCTGATATTTAGGTGTGTTTTAACGAAAAAGCCAAACAATCCTCAAATCAAGGTTGACTTTGACTTCTGCTCCTCAAGAATTTATAATCTTTTATGCGTATTTGAATATCAGTGCTTGAATTACTGAAATACTGACAACAATGGTCATTAAACTATTTGATCATTTATTTAAGCTAGTCAAAAGAAGAAATGTTTACAAAATCTAAATTAAAAGTCTGAGACGGCACTGTGATCAAACTTATACTTGAAGTGCAATCAGTGATGTGCAATAACCATTTCATCTCGGTATGGACCACACTTCTCTTTTGTAGGCTTTAGTCCTACATACTTATAAAGATAAAGGTAATGTCTATCATAACCAATTGTAGGGGGTGGTGCTTATTCTAAGCCAAAGAGCCAATGTTGTCTGGGAACTGCTCTGGTGGTCATGTGGCCAGCATGACTCCACCGAGCGCTCTTATCGTCCCACTGAGAATGGTACCTATTTATCTACTTGCATTTGCATGCTTTCGAACTGCTAGGTTTTCAGAAGCTGGGACTAGTGACCGGAGCTCATCCCATCATGCAGCACCTAGGCCTCAAACTGCCAACCTGTTGATCTTGGAATCAACAGTCAGCGTCTTAACCACTTGAGCCAATGCATCCCATTACTTGAATGTAAATTCTACTGAAGTCAGTAGATAGCACTTCCACAGTAATTAGATATTCAGGACATCAATTAAACTCTCATTGCTCCCCTTCAACATTACATTTAGTTCTTCATCACTGCCTCAGGTTTGTTCTACTTCAGACAATTGTAAAACTTAAAACAGGAAAACATTTCTAGGCAATGAGATACTTCCAGGCAATGGGACAGTATATTACAGGCCTTCCTGTGCTATGAATGGAAATGTGGTGATGACACTGTTTACAAACAAGTCTTCACTAACTATTCTATAATCATTTACTCAAGAGAAGCAGCAGAAATTGATTTTTAGCAGTCTATAAGCAGGCCAAATATCTATTAACATTTCAAATTTAGGAAACACCAGATAAAATGTAACAGAATATATGAAGCTTTATATCTATAACAGTAACCCATAATCCAATAAATTGCTATTTGTTTTGCATCAAAATGAACATTTAACCCTGCATAACTGAACAAGTTAATTCCACTGTAAGTTTAAAAACAACTACAGTAGAGTTTCGATTATCTGACATAAATGAGCCAGCTGATAGTCGGATAACCAAAAATGTCAGACAACCGAATGTCGGATAACCAAGACTCTACTGCAGTTAGCTGCCCAACTATCAATCATCAGAATGCTTAGTTCTTTGAATAAGTTAATTCTTACCATTATATATTGTATCCAATTTAATACATTAATAAGTATGCTGTTAACCATGTTTGCTCCCAGTATTATATTTCCTGTTTTTCTCTCATTAATTTAACGCAATTGAGAACTGTTAGAAAGCTGTTTTCTTCCATGAGTTATTTGGTTCTGCTTCTGACTACTTTGGATCACCTAGCTCTTAACTCTAATAAAGGATGCCACCAGAACAATCTGCCTTGAAGCACTGGTGAACTGCTATCAACAATCTATTATCCAACGAACAGTACTGTTTCTTATTTTTGCAGTGAATGTTTTTTCAATATCAACTTATTAATATTGAAGAACATTTATATATTTCCAAAGTCAACCATGCAGGTATCTATTGTAATTAACTGGCATGAGGTTGGGAAGCCATTGTGGATGAGAATCTCCATTATCTAAAATACTTACAACACTCCAGAAAAATAAAATTAAATTAATTGGAAATTATCTCATGCCCCCCCCCACATACCATAAAAAATTGTACACAGCATCATACAAGTGCTAACTCTGGATCACAAGGGATAACTATTGGTGCCGCCCACTTCCCTTCATATAATATAAGGAGTAGCCAGAGGGAAATTCTGTGGATGTTATGATTTGTCCTCAGAAAGGACCATATTTACTTCATTTTTTTCCTCTCTGTTCACCAGATTCCTGATGCCTGCAGCTTCTTCTCATTTCTAATTACTGAACCAAGTTCAAGTCATTACCAGCTGACCTATAGGCACAGGAGAAGTAACTGCAAAACTGGAAGTAAAAGCAAGTTGAAAGGGAAGATTCTGGCATCCTTGGTTGCTGTAATTAACACTATGTTACAAAGCAATAGAGTTACTAATGATGCTATTATCTCCAGCAGACAATCTCAGTGCAGATAAATATTGCACTTTAATACATGGAGTAATAGTATGCTACAGGCAACTGAACTGGAGTAATCACTTATTCCCTATTCTTAAGCAGATCTGCTATTGCAGAAAATCATATGACCAGGCCCTTACAATGTTATGTCTCATGTTTCTCAAAAGGAAGCCTCATTATGCTCAAGGGCATTTACTCTGCTAAGTGTATATATGGGCTTGCAGCCTTACAATACAATCCTGTGCACCTTTATTGGATATAAATTCCACTAAAATCCAGTGAAATATATTTAAGTCTGCTAACTGCAGCCTTCATTGTTATAAATTACATTGTGCCTTAAATATTAATGGACAATTTAATATACTATGTGTGTACTTTTAGTGATCCTAAGAAAATTCACGCCAGCCAAATTAATGCAGTATAGTTTACTTCAGAGCACTTAGTTAAAAAGGATTGCATGACACTATTTGAACATTCTCCCATCTAGCATCTAATCTCATCAGCTAAATTCACTTAACACTGGACAGTATTATTGCACTGAGCATTCCTATGAAGTGGGACATTCACTTTGCCTTCATCATACCAAGTCAAGACAAGGCAAAAATATTTAAATACTAACACAGATCATGAAACAGTGTTTCCAAGTTACACTGTCTTCCAGAATCCAAAGATACTAATTTTTTCAAAGAGAGAGGCAGAAGGAACTGCAGGCAGACTTTTGCCTGATCCTACAGTACAGATATCATCCTGGGGATCAACCCTACTGATAAACCACAGCAGCATATGCAACATGGTAGTTGAAGTCAAGCTTTATCATGAGAAATACTTATACCGTAAAATGTGGTGGATTAATAAGACTGTGTGATTTAAAGTTATGAACTGTGAAAGTACAATCCAAAGAGCAAAGAATATAACGTTTATAATATGGAATTATGTTTGTTTGTTTTTTAACTGCACAACACCACTCCAAAGAAGATGAAGAGGGGGGTCATTGACAAATGTATATGAAAGGAGGGGTTGCAAAATTTTCTTTTTTGCTTTCCCAGACATCCTTAAGTTTTGGGGGATCCAAATTATTATGTATTGTAGCAAAACAAATATTAACCAAAGAATTACACTGGTAACTAGTCTAGTAGAGAATCAATTAGTTCACTTGTAGGAAGTAAATCCTAAGCCTAAACACACCAGGGCTATCTGAGGAAGTAGACTGAAGTCTACGAAAGCTCATGCTGCCAATTTTTTCTTTCAGTGAGTCTCAAAGGTGCTACAAGATCAGGGCTATCTACTGTTCTACTGGACAATATGTGATGGGACCTGCGAGGCAGCTGAAAGAGTAGGAAACTTACCTTCTGGAAATTTTCTGATTTTAGCTAGATGCTAGTTAACTATGGCCTCAAACAGTCGGCCCAAAAGGGCTGTCATCAGGCCAACCATGACACGCACACACAGATTACCCTGAGGCTGAGTGGAGGCCATGCCAGGGCCACCAAATGCAGCCCAAAACCAGTCACACAAAGAGTGGTTTCTTATTTTATTTACTTACTTATTTATTTAATATGCTACCTTTCTCCCTGGAGGGACCCAAGGCGGCTCACAGATAAAACATTTAAAAACTCAATAAAATTCAAAACAATTAAAAAGATCTACAACCAATATAAAACCACACAAAAATATACAAAAGTTAAAAACAAACTAAAAACCCACCTGCTCCATAAAAACCACCCTGCTATGCATTATATACCAAATGCCTGCCAGCATAAAAACATTTTTACTTGCCATTGAAAAGCCAGCGTGGAGGGGGCTAGTCTAGCTTCCCACAGAAGGGGATTCCGTGGGGGGGGGGGGGTGCAACCATCAAGAAGGTTCTCTCGTGTCCTTACCAGTTGAGCCTATGATGGTGGTGGAACCGAGAAAAAGCCTTCTCCTGAGGGCCAAAACAAACAGGCCTAAATAAAGTTGCTTCAGGTCACTTTGGAGGTATGCTGTTTAAATGACACACACATATTCAAAGGCCAGAATGGCCCAAAGCAACTTTATTTTGGCCTGTCAGTCCGAGCCCACAGTCTCTGAAATAGTCTGCACCTAATGCTTGTATGGAATGGCCTGTCGGAGAAGATCTGTCATATTACCATTCTTGAGGCTTTAAAAAGGCTATCAAAACGGATCTCTTCTGGCAAGTCTTTCTGGACTGGCCTTCCCATTACATTGATGTAGACTGCCCTTCATTTGCCCAAATGTCTCTCCCCAATCTTGCCTATTTTAAATTGATTTTAATTAGCATTTATAGTGTTGGTATTTTAGTTTTAAAATAAGAGATAAGGGGATATGTAATTTTAATTATGTATCTGTTATGTATTTATGTATGTATTCTATTATAACCCACCTTGATCCTTCTGGAAAAGCAAGATATAAATAAAAACTATTGTTGTTGTTGTTGTTGAGCATTATAGGTCATGACTAGCACTTTGAATTGAGCCCAGAATGAACTGGTAGCCAGTGAAGCTGTTTTAACAAGGGAATTACATGGTCTCTGTAACTGGCCCTGGTCACCATTCTGGCTGCGGCGTTTTCAACCCATTGAAGTTTCCAGACAGTTTCCAAAGGCAGCACCACATAAAGTGTGTTACATTAGTCCAAAAGGATGTAATCAAGACATGTGTCACTGTAGCAAGATCTGATGTCTCAAGGAATAGTCACAGTTGGTGCACAAGTTCTAGCTGTGCAAATGCATTCCTGGCCACTGCTGAAACCTGGGCATCGAAGCTCAGAGCTTGGGATTTCATGGGGAGTGTAACTTCATCCCTGATCTGCCTTACAACTCATCAGGAGCACCTCTGTCTTGTCTGGATTGAGCTTCAATTTGTTTGCCCTCATCCAGTCCATTACTGACAGCAGACATTAGTTCAGTACAGAGACAGCTTCCTTGGAATCACATAGGAAGGAGAGATATAATTGGGTGTCATCCACATATTGGTGACACTACACCCCAAAACTCCAGATGGCCTCTCCCAGCTGTTTCATGTAGGGGATAGAACCATACCCTGAGGTATCCCCACAGGCCAACAGTCAAGGAGTTGAACGGGAGTCCCCCAACACCACCTTCTGAGTTCACCCCTCCAAGAAAGACAAAAACCACTACATAACAGTGCCCCCAAGTCTCATCTCAGAAAAGCGGCCCAGAATGTTGATGGTATCAAACACTGCCAAGAGATCTAGCAGGACCAACAGGGATACACTCCCCATGTCCAGTTCCCTGTGGAGGTCATTCACTGTGTAAACCTAGAGCACTTTATAAATAAATCTTAATAATAATAATAATAATAATAATAATAATAATAAATCTGTCTCCATCGGTCAGAAGCCAGATTGAAATGAATCTAGATAGCCTGTTTCATCCAGAAACCCCTGAAGCTGGGAGGTCACCACTTGCTCCAGAACCTTGCCCAAGAATGGAATATTAGAGACCGGCCGATAGTTATGATGAGATCCAGGGAGGTCTTTTTCAGTAACTGCCTTACCATATAGCTTCCTTTAGACAGAATGGAAATCTGCCTTGCAGCAGTGAGGCAATTGTCACTCCCTTACCCACTTGGCCAGTCCCCTTCTGGCTGCTTTCAGAAGCCAGGAAGGGCAAGGATACAGTGTGCACGTTGTGGCCCTCGCTTCTCCAAGGATCCTGTCCACATCCTCAGGCTTAACAAACTAAAACTTATCCAACAATACAGGAGAAGCAGGCCAGTCCTTTTGAGGACCGTGGCAGTGTGCGCCCTCTGGACCATGGCGTCTGGTTGTCGTGGCCTCTGGCTGCTCCTTTAGCCCTATCTGCTTCACCCCTTTGTTAACTTCAGTCTAATTTGATTCTGGGCAATTTCCCACCCTGCTCCCGCAGTTGCTATACCCCACAGCACCCTGATCAAAATGATCCACTGGACTTCCAGAGGCAATGAGAAACTTTTGTGGATTTCATTAAGTTAACTTACAGTAGGATTGAAGTCAGAAAGTCCTCTGAAGAAATTTCAGCATTTCAGGAACACGTCTTCACTCTCCTATAAATATTTAAAAAAATACAGATTTAAAAAAAAATCCAAGTTCATCCCTCACATTCTACAAGCATTGATGTTCCACAAGCTACAGCCACAGTGAGAAAATATACTCACTTCTTGGACAAACTATTATTCTAGCTGAAGTAACTTGGACAACAATTATTATAACTGAAATAAGCTGCTATTTTGTAAGCAGTAGCATCTGCTTTCCTTTTGCTATATTTAAAATAAACATTCTAGGCTTTGTAATTGCTTTTTAGCAAGTATTCAACACAGCAACGGCTTCTGTAGGTACTACTAATGCATTTCTGATGTAGGGCTAAAAGTACCAGTGCGGCAGTATAAACCACACCCAGGCACACCAGGCTCTGAGATCTCAGAAGCCAGGCGTCATTACAGCCTCATCTGCGTAGTCAAGCACACCTAAATTTGCTAAGGGTTTGGTGTACCTTATTCTGTAGACAAGTAAGCTGTTAAGACTTGCAGAACTACTAGCTGTTAACTTAAAAGAAAAGAATGCAAGTATCCTCACACCAGACGAAATTTTAAAAATATGTCCTTGAGAATTTATCACGAGTCATAACAAAATTGATTTCCTCACTAACTAAAATAAAATCTACAGGATCTGTCCTTTGGCAGATGACTAAAATTATTTCTTTTAAAAAATCTAAATAGGAACATGAATTTCAAGACAGACCTATTATTCACGTCTGACACATTTTTAACAAAAGCATTCCTTATTTTAACCGTTATAAAATATTTCTTATGTTCTCAATTTAGAATTAAAGCAAACTATTTTAAAGTACAGTATTGTTTGTTTTTTAAAATGTGCACTTCTGCAACCAAGACATTATCTACCCAATTTAAAACAATGTATGAACAAAGTTTGCCTTTGTCTTATTAAGTTTAAGTCAAACTCTAACTGCAAGAGTGCACAAAAAGTTGTTGCACAGTTGCTATGTGCAATCCACTCAGCCCTCCCACTTAATGCCTATCAGACATGAGAAGCCTGAAAGAGAGCCCCCATTTGATTACCCCAGGGAAATTCCCTTCCCTCCAGCAAAAGCAACTGAGCATGAAGATCAAATTGTCCTCTGCATCCCAGATTTAACACATAAGTTACTTGTACTAGCCATACTTAAGAGCCAGCATCATAATGTGAACTTTAAAACAGATAATGGTGATGTGGAGCTGCGGTCTATTATCATTTTCATTTCTTCAGCACTCAGCTTCATAAATTTATCCTTATCTCCATGTACAGCAACCTCTTGAGGCTGTGTAACAGCTACAAATGCAGTATATGCCAGTGATTTCTCAATTTACACTTAATGGCAAAGCACAGTTAGTGAAATATCTGCTTTGGAAACCATCTTAAAACCATGGTCCGACCGTCTCTCACAAAGCACAGATTGTGAATCAATATTTTAAAAAATCAGTTTGCCTTCTCATATGACTGCAGCATGTTTCTTACATATGGATTAAATTGTTTGAACCCAACCCCTTTTTCTCCCTACACCAGCTGGCAGGAAGCTAAAAGGATCAGCGAGATGGGTTTAAAAAAAAAGGTTAACCACAAAGAAGAAAAGGAACATCAGGAAGGTGGATATAGCAAGCATAAATGTTCTCAGAATGGGCTGAATGATAACTTTTCTCCAAATTATGAGTGCAAAGTTTACAATATTGTTAATTATTAATTCTATTGCATTTGCAGTTTGCTATATGAGAAACTGGGTTCAGAAATTATAACTTTCCTATAGTCACAGAACTGTGAAGTTTGGGGAAAGAAACCTCAGTATTTCCTTTCCCAGGAAGACAAGTTTACAATGAACCACTATACACACACACACACACATAATAGCACTACTTTATTCCTTGTCCCATATTCAGAAGGAACAGCTTCTGCATAATTTTAGTCAGTTCAAGGCCAAAACAATATGCCATCTGCGCTCAAAAGAATGGGTTAACTCACACAGGGCACCTCACACATAATACCCAGACAGAGGAAAGTGTCTGACACAGAGACACTCCCACAAACAACACAAGGCCACCTCCTGCTACAAGCCAATAACCAGACAAAGGGAGGGAGGAAGGAGACGAAAGGGCTGCAGTTGTCTCCTTATAATAAGTCCCACTTTTTTAGTGGAATTTACTTCTCACTAAGCATTCCCAGTATTGTACCCTGAGTTAAAAAACTAAGGTACACGTACACTGTAGAAATAATGAACATTGACACTACCTTTCAGTGTTGTAACTCCTTCTTATGGCATCCTGGGATTTGTCATTTTGCAAGTATTTTTGCTTTCTCTGCCAAAAAGTTCTGGTGACTCACAAAACTACAAATTGCAGGATTCTGTAGGATGGAGCCAAAGCAATTAAAGGGGTGTCAAACTGCATTATTTGTACAAGGTAGATGCACCCCTTGTATGGACTTACCCTGACATAGTGTTTCAGTGCAAGAGTTAAATCCAGAAAAATAAAACAAGTACCCCAAACTCATTAATACCCCGATTCCTCAAAACTCAGTGATTGGGTGTGCAAGAGTCTTTCAGGGTAATGGGAAGCATTTTTCAAACAGTGAGATGTTTGGAGCCGAAGTCCATATTTCTAGATATTAATTGCTGACCAGGATAGCTCCATGTGGGGCAGCCCCATCTCTGATGTTAATGCAGCAGAGAGCTGGTGTGGAGTAGTGGTTTGAGTGTTGGACTACGACTCTGGAGGTGTGTGCGTTTTGTGTGCCTTCAAGTTGTTTCTGACTTATGGCAAATACAGGGTATTCTTGGCAAGATTTGTTCAGAGGAGGCTTGCCAATGCATAGTCACACTCCAGTGCGCCACCCACTGCGAGGACTACCTGTTAATGTTCATAGAAGAGTGTCTCTGTCTGGCCAAAGCCACCGAAAGAAGAACATTGTCAAGTTACACTACCCAAAGGGTGTGAGGCGGATATGACGAATAACTGAAATTGGCAGGTGACATTTGCTCAAGACATGGTAGCTACATGCTCTAGTTGGTCTGTTATAAACCACTACACCACAGTGGCTCATGACTCTGGAGACCAGGGTTTGATTCTTGTGGAAGAAAACCCCACGACAGGTCCGACTTTGGGTTGCCGTAAGTTGGAAATAACTTCAAGGCACCGAACACGCACACACACACACACGTTGAGAGCCAGCGCTGTGTAGTGGTTGGAGCTGGAGCCTTGGACTATGATTCCCATGAAACCAGCAGGGTGACCTTGGGCAAGTCACACACTCTCACCCCAGAGGCTGGCCATGGCAAACCCTGCTCTGAAGAAACTTGCCAAGAAAACCCCATGAGTGTTTGAATCCCTGCTTCGGCCACTGAAAGTCACTGGGCAAGTCACACTCTCTCAACCCCAAAGGCTGGCCATGGCAAACCCCTCTTTGGAGATAAGGTTTGCCTTAGTAGATAGTAAAAAACCCAAACAAACAAACAAGGCATACACTTCAAGGAAATGCAGTCACCTCCTCCTCCTCCTCCTCCTCCTTCCTTCCTTTCTTTCTTTCTTTCTTTCTTTCTTTCTTCAAATCATGACACAGGCCCTTTTTCCCTGGCCTGGGATGAGGCTGTCTGTCTGCTCATGATGAGAGAGGAGGAGGAGGGAGGAGGAGGGTGATGCATCTGCATCAGCAGCAGCAGCAGCAGCAGCAGCAGCAGAGCCAAGAAGAGCATCCTCCTCGCGGCCTGCAGAGAGCAGCCAATCACACCCACCGAGACACCACCAGATTTGGAGAAAGGTGGGGAGGGAGAGAGGGAGGGAGAAGAGGAGAAATGGGGGAGGGAGAGGAATACACAACACACTAGTGTACTTATTTGGGCTGGGATACTTATACCCAATACAGTACTTATTTGGAAGTCGAAGGCTATCATGGCCCACATCCCTAGTATTTTATGGGGTTTTTTGAGGCTATATGGCCGTGTTCTAGAAGAGTTTATTCCTGACGTTTCGCCAGCATCTGTGGTTGGCATCTTCAGAGAATGCTGGCATGGAAGAGAGTGGTGTTTGTGTGTGTGTGTGTGTGTGTGTGTGTGTGTATATATATATATATATATATATCTCCTATATGCTTGTAAGCCTGAGGGCAGGGAATCGTCTAATTAAAAATAATAATTGTAAGCTGCTCTGAGAGCCTTTACGGCTGAAGGGCGGGGTATAAATAGTGTAATTAATAATAAATTATTTATATATATATATATATATATATATATATATTGTGGGGGTGTGGGGGTTTGTGACCCTGGGGAGTTATCTCCATGTCAATCTGTATATTGTTCTTATTTGGGGGTTGCAGGGTGACCAGAGGCCCTCTCCTCCTTTTCTTCCAGGATCCGTCCTCCATTCCCACCTTCTTCTCTCCAGGAAGAAATCCCAAGCTGTCCTCCATTTTGACCCTGGGTTTGTATAGCTATGGCTATGTTGTTGCAGGCTTTTATTGGGCCATGTGTCCTCCATATAAATATACTGTACTGGCCTCCATTTATGGCTATGTTGTTGTGGGCTTTCATTGGGCCATATGTCCTTCATATATATATATATACATATATAGCCTCTATTTATGGCTATGTTGTTGTAGGCTTTTATTAAGCCATATATATATATATATATATAGCCTCCATTTATGTCTATATTGTTGTAGGCTTTTATTGGGCCATGTGTCCTCCATACACATATACTGGCCTCCATTTATGGCTATGTTGTTGTAGGCTTTTATTAAGCCATATGTCCTCCATATATACATATATATATAGCCTCCATTTATGCCTATATTGTTGTAGGCTTTTATTGGGCCATATGTCCTCCATATACATATATACATGTATATAACCTCCATTTTGTGGTCCCTCTTCCTCCTCCTCCTCCTCCTCCTCCTCGCTGGAGGTGAGGACACACACACCTGGCTGAGCTGCCTTCCTGGGGACCTCCTCCTCCTCCTCCATCACTTCCAGGGCCATTCTGTTCTGTTTGTTCCTCCCTGCTTTCCAAAGGGGCTTTTTCCAATGAGCAAAGGCAGGGCACTCACCGCAAAGGCAGAAGATGGACTCTCTCTCTCTCTCTCAGTCTGGGATAAGCGATGGAGCAGGGTTCTCTCTCTCTCTGAAAGCCGGCCACAATATCCTCTTAGGATCCGCCCTCCCTTCTCATAAACACACGCCCCGGAACTGGCTGCCGGTCTCCTGCCTCCTCCTGAGCAGCAATAGCAACAGCGCCAACTAGCGGGCGGCGCGGGGTTGACGGCTGACAGCTGACGATGACGTAATGCCACTTTGCACTGCGCCGTCAACTACTCATCATCATTACCGCCTCCCCCCCCTTGGCCTCTCTTTTCTTCCTTGCGCTCTCTTCTTCCTTGCCCCCTCAGACTCCTCCAACGCGGACGTAGAGCGGCATTGCGCACGCGCGCTTCGCGTTTACTGGGCGGCGACGGGGAGCGCGTGCCCGCCCTCTCTCTCCCCCTCTCCTCGCTCGCTCTGCCGGTGTGTCTCGTGCCCGCAGCGCGCGCGCGCACAGCCCAGTCCCAACGTCCAAACGGTCCTTCTCCTCGCTCTCCTCTCTCCCAACGTCTTTTTTTTCCCGCTCAAATTTCAAACTAGCTGCCCTGCACTGGTCTAATAATAGTCATTGTTTTGTTGTGTGCCTTCATTCAAGTCTGTTTTTTTTACGACTTCAACTTTAAAAAGGACTAGTTTTTTTATTGTTTGTTTAGGCAAATAAATACATATTACACAGTATGAAGATCCATAAGCAAGAAAAGGTTCTGAGGATGGATGTGATGGAAATGTAATGATCAGGAGTCAATAAAGGAGCTTTGTGAAGACATTATAGCAAGCAAAACGTATAAAATTCAGGACAGCAGTGTTACAGTAAAGATATACTCTCAAGAAGTTAAATTCTCCATATTAACATGATTTTTATCCCCCCCCCCCCCCCCCCCCCAATGTTCAAAACAGCTTACAGGAAAAGCTTACAATACAATATAATACACAAGGCAAACTTGTGCCTACTTTGGACAAAGCAAATGGTCAGACAAGGCTTTCCCATGTCCCTGCCCCATCATAAATGAATCTTGAGCCAGGTTTCTGGGTAGTATGAAACCCCAAATATGGAACACGCCTTTTGAATTTAGTGGGTTTGTATGAGAAACTTGTACAGCCATGCCAGCCCTGGGGCTCTTATACTTGGTATTACTGTATAGAAGTGTGGAAATAATTTACTACCTGTTATATCATATTGCTGGAAGCAAGAGGAGTTCTTGACTCAGCACATCCAGATCTAAAAAGAGGCAAACCATCAGCTTAATTATGATAATGCAAAGGAGGAAGATTGTTAAAATGATGCTAGCACTGCTTCGGTGTTCACTGCATTGTGTGGAAATTGCTTGTGATCACCATTTTGGTTTTTCTACACAGGAGGACCCTGTTGTTTACAGACAGCACTTGCCATCAGATGCATACATTACTGAATAAGATTGTTGTTGTTATTTCTGACGTATGGTGACCCTAAGGCAAACCTAAGGCGAACCTTGGCAAGATTTGTTCACAGGGGGTTTGCCTTTGCCTTCCTGTGAGGCTGAGAATGTGTGACTTGCCCAAGGTCACCCAGTGGGTTTCCATGGCTGAGCAAGGGATTCAAATCCAGGTCTTGTAGTCCAGCACTCAAACCACTACACCACACTAGTTCTTGCAGGAGAATATCTTGGGACGACAGGGTGCCCATGAACCCCTTGTCCTGCCACCTTGAACCAAAACAGCAAGCAACATCAGCAGTAGCAGATGAAGAAGTCCAGTCTTGTAAAAGACCAACACGTCTACTTGTCCTTTGCAATGTACCTCTGCCCAGAAATTGAGAAACAAGAGTAGCAGATAAACACCTGAGATATGCAAATAAAAAAACCCTAACATACTGTACATCATATAACTAATATACTGTACAAAAGTGTACAACCCCTGTACACTTCTTTATAACTTCTTCAGTTTCAGTTATAAACCACCTTCAGAACTCCAGGTCGTAGGTGGAGTATAAATACTTTCCCCATGTTTGTGTTTTTACCCCCTGACTACCATAAGCGGGAACTATCCCAGATTCCCAGAGCCAAAGGAGAAGGGCTTTTTGCCCCCTTTTCCTGCCTGACTAAAGCCTTTTACCTATAAGACTTCCCTATTCTTCTCTACTTTCAGCAGGGAATGTTACTGTCTTATCAATTTTTCTCCCTGGAACTGAACTTCTGGCCTATCAGCCGGTCTTCACCGGCTTAGTTCACCACCGTTATCCATGTCAGTGTCACTATCGTTTTCCTTTCTTAAATGTATGTTAGAATCAGAAAGCTGGACGTAACCACAAGGGTCATACAGTCCAACCCCTTTCTGCCGTTCAGAAACACAGGATCAAGGCACTCCCTGTGACAGATGGCCACCCAGCCTCTGTTTAAAAACCTCCAAAGAAGGATACTCCTTCACCCTCCAAAGGAGTGTGTTCCACTGTCGAACAGCCCTTACTGTCAGGAAGTTCTTCCTAACGTTTATCGTAGGTGGAATCTCTTTTCCTGTAGTTTGCATCCATTGCTCTGAACCCTAGTCTCCGGAGAAGCAGAAAACAAGCTTGCTCCATCCTCAATATTGCATCCCTTCAAATATTTAAATATTTAAACAAATATTCAAATATTTAAACAAATATTTAGATATTTTAAAAACCCACAAAAAACTATGGGTGGTAATTGTTTGGGTCTTCCCCTTTTTTTAAGAGAGGGACAACATTTGTCATCCTCCACTCTATTGGGACCTCTCCTGTTCTCTAACAATTCTCAAAGATTATTGACATTGAGATTACTTCTCAATGTCCAGATTATTGACATTGAGATTAATTATTGACTCTGAGATTACTTCTGGCAGTTCTTTTAATGCCATTACACATAGTTCATCTGGCCCTGGAGGCCTGAATTAATTTAAAGTAGCCAGGTATTCTTTATCTGTTCTGTGCTGCATTTCTCTTACAGCATCATATGCTCCGTTTTCCCCAGGGTAAACACTGTTTTAATGTTAAACACAAAGAGGCAAGAGGCAAGAAATGGAAATAAAAGAAAGTGGATGTAACATGCTGGCTCATTCAAGTGAAACACGTTTTAATATACTTTAATTCTGCACTTCCACATAGTACTATTTCGAAGGACTCTTGTCAGAATGTAAAGATGCCTTTTCTCCAAGCAGTTGACAAACCGCGGTAGTTTTTGTCATGTACAAATGGGCAATAAAAACTGAGTCATCAGTTGGCTAGATTTGTTTTTTATCAAATTCATATTTGGATCCAATTGTTTACAAGACAACATCTTAGTGAACAACCCGTTTGCCAATGAAGCACCCTGCAGGCAGCATGGTTGCTTTCAGCTATTTACATATTGATGATCTTGTGCACTGGCTATCTGAAACAAGATTTAAATGTATAAAGTAAGGGGTAGGGAGAATCCTGCCAGTTAAAAGGGACTTTCATTGAACAGATTCCCTTTATATTACAGCATGGCTGGAAATTTGCACCAGTCTCAGTCCTTCTCTCAGATTTAAGGATTAACACATACCACACACTTTATTTAATCAAAACAGATTTTTGCTCCTGCCTCAAGTTCTGATATTTGTCTGTTTTTGAGATTTACACAAACCTACTATATTTTAAAATGTAGTTTTATCGCCCCATTTTAAGTTCCTCTGCCCCTCGCAAGTAAGCGAGGGACGCAGATTCAAAGTCCGCACAGAGGGATGACTTTTAAAAAGGACTCAGTTGGTGCTAATGGAGAACATTTGAAAACTGACTGCTGTACAGGTGTTAGATGAAGGTGTTTTTCAGGATGATGCTAGACAGCAATAAAGAGCATTTAAATCTTGTTTCATTTTTCACTTGTAAATGAGACCATAGCTGACCTTAATCTCTTTTTTAAAATCTGTCCTGGAAAAAGCTGAAGCAATAAATCAAAATAAGCATTTATTTTTATTATGCTTCCCATATTAAATAATTAAATACTTTCAAAGAAATAGCTTTCAAGATTCAGAATAACAAAAAATTCTTATACGTATGTATGACAACATATGGAGAAGATGGAGTTTTGACTGTGTTCATAATGATTTCCTTTCTTTTCACAGTATTCACATCAAAATTCTGGAATCTAGGCTAACTTAAATTGTCATGACTAATGTGACCATTGATTTCACTGGAATTTAAGTGTGATTAAAAGTTATGTTTGATATCAATGTAAGGGTTTTTAAAAATTCTCTTTTATCTTGTCTTCTCCCTTAAAATGCTTTTTTAAAAAGCATGTTATGTTTAGATAGATAGCTGACAGAGTGAACCATAACCACAAACACATTTAACTATTTCCTGTAAAAGGAAATGATCTTGAAAAAGTTCTTACTACTCTTTTATAACTTAGACATTACTTTTTTGGACTACAGTTCCCAATTCTATGTTTGCTGGGGGATCCTAGGAGCTACTGTAACTTTTCAAGCTGTGACTCTAGCAATGGTGTCACTAGGGTTGGTGTAACTTGGTGTGATACCTCATAGTGTCACCCTTTCATTTGCCTTCCCCCATACCACACCCACATAGAATCCTTAGTAATGTTGTTTTGTACTAATGTTACTCTTAAATCGTAATTATCATATGTCACCGATTGTAATGGCAGTAGCTGTGACATAAACAACCAGCAAAATTAACATTATACGTTTAGATTGCGATATCATGCACATAGCCTAAATGTATTTACATGTACATAGTTTCATATGGTTAAAGTGAACATTTGGTAAGGTGTGATGCTGTTAAAGAAAAATTTTAAAATAATTTAAATATTTAAAATGTTAAATATAAACTTTTTTTTCCAAAAACAAAAACTCGGGGCCTGTCCTTTCTCCTCCCATTTAGCTCCACCCCATATCATCTCTCTAGCTTTTTAAAGGGATTCAGATGAACAACACTGCCCCTTTGCCAAAAGGCAGAAGTTTGGGGAGCAGTGCCCCCCCTTTGGGTGTCACCTAGTGAGGTCTGTATCCCTCTACACAATGCAAATGATGCCCCTGGACCGATGTTTAGTCATTGGATCACAGTCAGTTTATCATGATTTTCTACACCTAGAGGGTAAGGCATTTCCAATGTTTCCTGAATATTTACAAGCACAGATCATGAGGAATAAATAGATGTGAATCCTCTTGTAACCTTTTGCGAAGGTACGAATTCCAATCATCCTTTAATGGGTTACAGAATGAAAACAATTGTAGAAATGATTGTATAAGATAAAGATAAGCAAAACTAAGACATGGGAGACATGAGGGAAAAAATCTAATTCAGATGGCATCATATATCAAGGAAATGAAAAAGAATGAATTTTAGGCTGAGTAACTAAAGCTTGAAAATTGAAATCAAAAGCAGCAGGGGAAGCTTCTATTGCAGATATATTGCATGTAATGTAAAAAAAAAGCACTTACATTGAAAACAATAGAGTGTTCTTGATTGCGTGTTTGGCCTTCTTCCATTTCTAAATTGCTTTCTGTTATCTGTGCAGATGTATTTCGAACCACAGACTGTAACTGCAAGTTGTGTTCGGTTCTGCCCTGTATTTTTTATAGCCTCTAGCATCCTTCTTTTTTTCCAGAATGATGGACTTCAGTGGATACACAGCGTAAGTGCTGAGATGAACAAGAAGTTGAGTGTCTCAAGTGAACACTGCTTAATTATGTATGGCCAGCTGCTTTGGCTGACTATGATACATATGTGCCACACAAGAACTGGAAAGGAGGATTAGTGAGGGACAAAAATGCAGGTCTGCATTTCCATTTATTTTGTTGAAAGCAATATCAAAGCCATTTTTAAAACTATCACCCATGGAGGCATTACATTTTTAATAGTTCTCAGTATTTGCCAGTAATATGACGTTTACTCATGATAATACAAAGGATGCCATAACTGCATTTAATCTTAATTGTATTTTTAGACAAGGGAGCCACATCAATAGCCCATCTATGTGTACAAGTGAAAGAGAGTATACTGTTTTGCAGAGGAATGATAATCATGCTTTTGTTTTCTCTTTTTAAACCTGGTAGGATGGCATGTGGGATAGGAGACAACAGACCTACAACTAATTCTGTCATAATTATTGCTATCTAATAAACTATGTTTTATCAGGACAGCTAGGGTTCTTCTACAATATTAGCTCTTTGTGTTCATGACTTTTGCTGTTTTACTGGAATAGTAACTGGTTTCCACCTTTTTGGCCCAGAAATTCTGGGGCATAGTATTAGAGCCAAGATTACAGCACTACAGCTTCTTATGCAAGTGCTGATACTTTCTCAATGGTTGTGCAGAGACAAGACAGTAATAGGGACAAAAGGAAATAGATGCCATCTCCTAGCCATCTATTATCAGTTGGGTTCCAGGACAATCCAGAAAGGCAAAATACTATGGGAGAAATGGCCTGGACATTTGTCTGTCCTATTTCTGCCTTTCCTAGTTGCTGCCACAGGTGGATTGCTAGCAGATACATTGAATGTTAGCCTATGTGTGTACAAGACAATATTTATGTCCTTTCAATTTGGTGTGATATAATTGTATGGACAGGAAAGGGACAAATTAAACCTCTTCTTCTTCCTTTTTTTCTTCTCAAATATATTTGCAGTGATGGGAAGGAGCAAGGAGAGTTCTGAGGCCTTGCTCATAAGAACCTTACATATCTGCAGCAGTTCAGTTCTGGATCCCCTCCCCACAGATACTAAATAATGCAAGAACTCAAATCCCATTAGCGTCAGTGGAGATCAATGGTGCAGCCGTGTGCACATGCCACCCTTGACACTAATGGGTCAGGGTCATCCACAGATGCTCCAATTCATGGATCCAAAGCCCACCAATAAAGAAGGCTGGATGTATTAGGTCTTGAACAGAAAATGTTTTTCCTATTTCCACTTTAAAAATATCATTTGTAGTATTTACTGAATGATACAAGGGAAAGTAGGGACATATTTGTTCAATGGTATTTACCCACACTGAAGAGAAGAAAAGGAGACATTTCCAAGTGCTGGATGCATGAGTGCTTGCAAAAAACAGGTGGCAGGAAATATAGGATAGATACCTGAAACTTAGTGTGTTTCAATCTTTCTTCCATTCTCCAAGATCCTGGTTGCCCTGCCAACACAACCTCTTGTTTGTTTGTATTGCTGTTGAATGCTACTACTACAACCTATGATTTGACAGTGAATGAGGGACTGCACCAAAGTTCGAATGGTCCAAGCCATAGTATTCCCAGTCACTATGTATAAATGTGACAGCTGGACTGTGAAAAAAAAGCAGATAAAAACAAAATAAACTCATTGAGATATGACGTTGGAGAAGAATGCTCAAGATACTACAGGCAGCCAGAAAGACGAACAGATGGGTCCTTGAGTGGATCAGGCCAGATAGACCCCTGGAGCCCAAGATGGTTAAATTGAGGCTGTCATACTTTGGCCACATCATGAGAAAGATTGACTCATTGGATAAAAAATAATAATGCTATGAAATGTTGAGGGTAGAAGTAGGAGGGATAGACCACACACCAGATGGCTAGACTGAAGGCCCGAACATTATGATCTGTCTGTTTGGGTCCTGACAGACCAAAATAAAGCTGCTTTGGGTCACTTTGGAGGTATGGTGTTTAAATGATGCATGTGTCCTAAGAGGCTGGAAGCTGTGCCAAAGCCACACTCCAGTCCTAAGAACTGGAGCACAGCTTTGGTGCAGCTTCTGGCCTCTTAAGATGTATGTGTCATTTAAACAGCATACCTCTAAAGTGACCAAAAGCAGCTTTATTCTAACCTGTCTGTTCTGGCCTTCTATTAAGGAGGACATAGGCATGAGTCTTCAGGAAATGAGCAAAGAAGTAGAGAACAGGATCACTATGAGTCAAAGTCAATTCAAGGGCAGCTAACAACAAGAAGGACTGGCCTGGTTGTATTAATGAGAGTGGATGCTTCAGGTTAACTGGACATGTCCTAGCTTTGTTCACCTAGGTATTCAATGAAACACCAACTGAGACTGGAGGGCTAGGGGAAAAAAAGGATTCTGTGCCCGTCACAAAGATATTTACCTGTCTTGGCACCAGTTTTTTATACTCTGTACCAAAGAGACAGAAAAGATATGCTGCTGATGTACCACCCCAGCAGTCTGCCTGTCTCAACTGGCCAAGGTGGTATCAGAAGACAGTAGTTTTGGAGGACTTCAATATGTACAGCAAGACCGTCCTTCAATTTAATTAATTTAATGAAGCTTCATTGTGAGTACACATATATCAGATTGCAGTGTAAATCACCTCAAGTGCAAAAGATAGAGATTTTGATAAACGAAAAATAAATGCTTTGAAACATCTGCTTGTGTCTTTTTTTTTTTTACCAAAAAAAGGCTTTAAAAGATATATGCCATGAAATGTTTTTGTCAGTGAAATATCTGTGACTACTATCACACATGGTGACACTTTTAAATTCCATTGATTACAACAAGAAAGATTTAAGTTTATACTTCTCTCTCTCAGTAGAATCAACAGAGTTTAGAAATATTTAAGCTTGGAGGCATCACATAAAATAATTTCTGTGGCCACCAGTGCAACAAGGAGAATGTTTTGCATTTATTTGACAGTAAACAGAGGGCTCCATATCTAGGGTACAAAGCTGCATTGAAAGACTCACAACAGCCTCAATTTAGTCATCCTGGCTTCCAGGGAAAATTCAGGCTTGATCTGTTCTACAATCCATTTTTTTGTCTCCTTGGTCATCCACGGTATCCTTAGCACTCTTCTCCAGCACCATGTCTCAAATTGATTTTCTTTCTGCCAGCTCTCTTCACTATCCAGCTCTCACATCTATACATGGCGATGGGGAGCATGATAGCTTGGATGAGCCCCACTTTAGGGTTCAGAATTGTATCTTTACACTTTAGGATTTTGAATTATATACTGCCTTTCATTAACAAACTTTAAAGAATTTGCTAAAACAGTAATTGGGTTAAAACACAAATAAAATAATGACTAGTGAGCAGAGGCTCTCTGCTAGGTATTAACATCAACAAAAGCTTGGGTAAAGAAATAGGTTTTTAACAGGGTGCCTATTTTCCTTCAGCTCAAAGACATTTGCAAAGGTGAGGAACCAAGTTACAATGAAGCCACTACTCATAATGTTGTCATAATTAATAGAAAGGATGTGGGACAACACTAAATCTAAAGAAAAAATCCCTGGACTTTTAACTGGGCCAAAGACACAAAAAGCAGACTGTGTAGTTGCATTCCTGCTAGAGCTTTTCTTGGGGTATGTCACATTCACAGCATAAAAGCAATGAGGTACAAGGTATATAGTTACCTGTAATGGGTTTCCTTTTTTAAATGGAAGTGTAATTAAATTACATTTCAAAAGTAACAATGGGAACAAAGTCACTTTGTTACCGTAACAAGTAATTTTGTTCTAGTTTCTAAAGTTAGTTTTTGAGGGCATGCTTAAATAATTTAATTCTATACTGATATATATATTTAAAAATCCATGTCATTCTCTTATCATTACTTTAAAAAAAAAATAAGGAAAATTGGCCAAAAAAGTAATAAGCATTGCATTGAGAAACAAAACAAATTATTTTAAAAATATGGTAGCAAATAAAGGCAACAAATGATATTTTTATATTCTATAAGAAGTAAGAAGAATAAATTACTTTTTAAAAAGTAACTTTCTAAGTTCTGGCCACATCATCAAACTACTCCAAGTAGATTTTGCTTTAGGGCTCCACTCCCAGATCTATGGTGCAAAATAGAATTGTGATGAATATAATTGATGTAGGGCTTTCAGCAGAAGAAAGCAGTTTTAAAATGGAAAACACATTTTAGTCAACACAACTTTCCCTACCCTTTTCCAGGATTAAAAATCCATTCCTGTCACGCATCCTAGTCCCTCCTGGGAGGAGAGATCCATGTTGCCCCGATTCTCAATAGTTTAGGACTGAGTGCTTGCTGAGATCCCTTCCAGTTCCCCCTCTAGATAGAAAAATGTGTCCTGTCATTACTATCCTATCTAATTTGCTGGAACTCAAAGGAATCATTAGCTTGAACTGATAGGGATATAGCTTAGCAACAAGCAGTAAAGGGTAGGAAGTTGCTAGGAGAATGTAGTAGGTGATTTGCTAGGCTTTTCTGGTTGAGATCATTTTGCATTAATAGCCCACAAGGAGAGATGATTTGACAGCTCTTTTGTAGCCACTTAGCAGCTAGTGCAGCTGCGAAAACCCAAATGAAGCTCTGCGTCTTGAATATTAACAAGACAGAGCCATTTTCAGAAATGAAAACATTTACTTCTTATTACAATAGATGCTTCTTCCTCAGCTACAGTGCCACCAGCCTAAACCTGGTACAGTGTGCCAAAACTATATTAGAAAGAATGATTTAAATCAGATGCCTAAAAACAAAAGCAGCATAAAACAAATGTTGAAAATTGGTTATTGGAACTATATATAAAAAAAATAATGCGGGGCAAAACGAGTAATAATCTTTATTTAACTATATTATTTTAATAGCTAGAACAGATTTCACCTGTTATTCAGTGTTTATTTGAATGTTCTCTCCAGATTGCTGCTAGCCCTGCAAGGTAAATACAGCTGTATCTATATTTGTATCATTGGGAACAACAGCAGCTTCAGAGGCGAGGGTATCTAGATCAAGAAATTAATACCTTTTTCCTCACCACTACTTCTTGATTACATAACCAGGAAAAAAAGTGTGATTTATGTCATTCTTTATTACCTCATAGCTTCAATGATTTAAAATCAGAAATATATTCTGCAGATCAAGGTACTGATTTCCTGCATGTTATATACCTTGACCGCAATAGTATGAAGAATATAGCACATTGGCTTTAAAGCGCCTTATCCCCAATGGGATAGAGGCATGTTTAATTTTCAAAACTGGTGTTATCGCATTCAACCGTGTCCAGGCGAATGCAACCCATATATAGCCCAGATGCCAGCTGGGCTTATCCTGCAGCTTTTCAAAAATTGATAAATCCTGTTTTTGAAAAGCTGTAGGATAAGCCTAGATGGCATCCAGGCAGTATACGGATTGCATTTGCCCAGGCATGGCGGAATGCGATAGCACCTGTTTTCAAAATTAAATATGCCTCTATTCCATTGGCACCCTTTCTCATTCACTCAGGAGTCCTGCCAATCCCACTGGGTGTAGCACCCCAATGGGTGCCACCCGCCTCTGGAGTGTCACTCACTGTGGTTCCCCTTCCCAGTGATACCTCTGGGTGAGGAAAGTGTGGTCCCACATACCACATTTTGCTGCCCTGAACGCTAACAGAGTAGCCCTGAAATTTCTAGACTTTCCCCTTGTTGTTTTCAGCCACAAAAAAACACAACACACAAAAGACCCAATCCACCACAAAAAGGTACACAGTGGTTTGCCCCCACTACCAACATAAACCCAGTAACCCCCTACAAGACGCAAATGAGTGATATCTCATCAAAATCTCAAAGCTGGAAATGCCGTGGTGACATTTTCAGTTGCACTAGTTTGTGGTGTGGTGTGGTGCAGAAGGATGGCCCCCAGCCTCTTCAACATTGCCCACCCCTCTACTAATTGAATGATTTAAATAAATATCAAACTGGTCAGTTTGTCCCATCATTTGTTAAAAGACTGAATTCTTTTTCTTCACTGTTTTAAAGTCCTGTAAGTAGTCCAAACTAAAAAAAATGTTTAAAATGAAATTACACAAATAGCATCTATATCACCTATAGGAAACAAAAGCTACCTTTTCAATGTGTTCACTGTGTAGCAGCAGGACACATCAAAGTTGTGTTATGTCTGTATCTGGTGTTTAGTCTCCAAAATACGGGCTTGTCCTAGGTGAGGACATTCATAGAGTTTAGTGGCAAACGCTGTCCAATGTTTCAAAACAGCCTGTGTACAATTTTATAGCAGTACTCCAACCAAATTAAGGTTTGTACAAAATCCTACTATCTGAACATAGACAAGGGCAAAGCATGGGCACTCTGCTTGAGTGAATTTCTATTTTGTGACACTTCAGGCCAACCTTACTCATGGGCCTTAATTGCTAACAAGAGAATGAAGATGTAAGCTACATTTACAAATGATTATAACCTCCTCCTCGCTCCAGCTCACTGAAGATTGAGTCTTCCAACTTCAATCCTTCTTCTCAAAAGAACATAGTAAGGTGACAGACATGTCAGGTGGAGGAGAACCACGTTCTTGAATGAAAGAATGAGATAGTGCTTCCACCCAATACAGGATGAAAGTAATGCAAGGTGATAGCAAGTATGAGGCTGGAGGTGACTTAATGAAGCACCCATCTGTAGAGAGAAGCTCCCAGAGAGTAGGGCCTTGTCTGGGGGGGGTGGTTCTGTTCAAGATGAGGACCCTTCTCCTAAGGAGACGTTACATTGATGTGCCTAGAGATACATCCTAGGTCAGTGATGGCAAACCTATGGCACGTGAGCTGGCACTCAGAGCCCTCTCTGTGGGGACATGTGCCGTCGTCCCAGCACCGAGTTTGCCAGAGTTTGCTACTAGAACGCCAGAGGGACACAATACTTTGCAATAAATGAGTGGGTTTTGGGTTGCAGTTTGGGCACTTGGCCTCTAAAAGGTTCACCATCACTGTCCTAGGTGGCAACCAGATAGTCCACCTACAAAAGGCTCATTTCCAGACCAAAAGAACTTCTAAAAGCAATGTCAGTATCTGGCTCCAACAATTTTGGCCATTCCTGTATTCATGTCCCTCTTGGTGCATGGATTTGAACTGGTTTGGCTCTGCTGCTGGATAGCTCTCATCTGATATGCTTTATTTCAGGATGCCTTGAGATCTGGGCTAGCTTCAGTCCTGGATTGCTTTCTTGTCTCTGACTATGGAACACTCTCTGGAATCATTTGCTGTCTAGTAAGATTCTGCTAGCATATTCCCAGGGCTTCTTTTTGAACCTATCTCTACAGTTGCTCCGGCCTTAATACTCATATTGTGAATATGAACAGTTGCTATAACCATATGGATTCTCTTTTGCCTTTCTTCTCATTACACATTGGTTTTGGCATAAACATTTCCTTAGTTTGCATTAACCTGGAGCTATTCATTACATCCAAATCAGGGACCCAGGTAAGAGCCAAGATTTCCTGATTTGAACATTACATGAATGCTGGTGTAATGTAAGCCACAACCTTCATATTGTTAAACTATGGTTTAGTACAGACTCCATATGGGCCCTAATCCATCTTAAGTTAATTCTAACTGTTGTTGATGTTAATTGCCCTGAGGTTGGCCTTGGCATATGACCACCCTGTGAATGAGGTCAGGTCCTATAGTCTGAGGGCCATGGCTTCTTTGCTCTATCCATCTGCTATGTGATCTTCCTCTCTTTCTACTGCCCTCTGCCTTTCGTAGCATTATTGACTTTTCTAGTTATTCATTTTTTTCTCATGATGTGGTTTAAGTATGACAACCTCAGTTTAGTATCTTGGCTTCCAGGGAGAGTTTGGGCTTGATCTGTTCTAGAACCCATTTCTTTGTCTTCTTGGATGTCCACAGTATCCCCAGCACTATTCCCCAGCTTTCTTCACTATCCAGCTCTCACATCCATACATGGTGATGGGAAACGCAGTGGTTTGGATGATCCTAACTTTGGCATTCAGCTTGATGTCTTTGCATTTTAAGATCTTGTCTAGTTTTTCCATAGCTGCCCTTCCCAATCCTAGTCTTCTTCAGATTTCTTGACTGTAGTCCCCATTCTGATCAATGATTAATCCAATGTATTTCCTTTAAAAACAACCATTCAACATTGCTAACTCTTTCTCTTGGCATACCTTTTTCATGGAAGTCTGAATATAGCTATTTCTTTTTCTGTAATAGTTATTTGCATGCAACGGTTCTAACACAGAATTATACATACAGTATATAGAATTTTAGTTACGTAGTTTGTATCAATTTTTGTATGTCTCAGAGAATAAATTTACAGGGCATCTGATAAATAGGATAAATGAATTTTATTTAAATAAACTGTATGTTTTATGCTTTTGTTTTACAACTTAGACTTTAGACGTATCTAAAATATAACATGTCTTATTAAAGTGAAATCCTCCAGGGAAGCCAGTACTCTGGCTAGTCTAAAATAACGTATTTTATTATTCTTATGCATGGAAAAGGAAATGGACAAAGATATTAGATGCCTTTCTGGGGAAATTTCCACTTTGGAAAATGAATTTATAATGATCTAACTACTAACTTGAGGATTTCTAACAGTCATCCTATCATTTTCATCTAGCAAAAGGACTGAGAGGTCAATGCTATGTATATGCCAACCCCTCTTTTTTTAAATGGAAACAACCTGGCTAAAAGCTTTCTAATATATTTTTGCTGTCTCCATCAGCCTCCTTAACATTACTTCATAATGCCCATCATCCAATTGCTTCCTTGGTTATGACTATAAGTTAGTGAGTGAAATAACTTATTCTGTCCCTTAAATAAGCAGATTCACATTGGCAGAATTGCTTGAATACAAGGCAGGCCAGCCCTACCATTAAAATGAGACAGTTGCTTCAGGCAGCAGGTTTTTGATGCCTATTCTCATGAATGATACTCATTTGATCTCATGACTCTTATGGTTCCAGTCCTGTGGCCTCAGACCAGTTCTTTCTGAGAGATTCCTCTTGGTTGTCTAGCTCTGACTCTATGGATGAACTCAGAGCTCCTTGCTATTGCTTCAGTTCTTGGGTGTCCCCACAACCCAACCCTCACTGACTGAAAATTAAATAGGCAAGCTAAAGCAAAGACCTCACTTCACTTGGTCAATAAGTGAAATTAAATAGCTTCCAATTATTATTATTTTCCTGCACATAATGAGGAAAGTTGCTTCCACCTTGTTTTACCTCTACCACACCTGAGGAACCCAGAAAAATTGATGTGCTACATGCTTTGTTTCTCTACAGTATGCAATACGTGAAACTAATTGTTATTATAATATGTGCCAACTTATAAAGGTACACTTCTAATTTGACAATAAATTCCAAAATGTGGAAGGGCAGGTCTGTACTCTATAAAAGCAAACGAATCCTTTGATACTCCCAAATGTGTCATTTGTCATATTCTAAATTACATATCACTGGCTGATTCGTTCATGAAGTAAACTGGCAACAGCAACACAGAACATTTACTTTAAAAGCTGAGCAACTTAGATACAGATGATTGCCAAGAAGTAGATGTCTATGGAAGTTTATGTTACTACTTCATTCTCTCTGCCCCGAAGATGCTACAAGATCCCTAGCCTGAAGAAATTCATTTATGCAGGCTGTATATGTATGTGTTTGTATACACACACACACATATATATCTCCTGAAAAACAGTATGAAGATCTTGGCACATGAAGGCCCTTTGTTAGGAAATGAGTATTAGTCCAGAAAAGTCCATTAGACTAAATTTAGGATTTCCGAAGCAGCCCTAATTCTGAGAAGTGATGTATCATGATGGAAGTCAGAGAGATGATACAAATGAAACATTAAAAAGATTGCTGTTTTTGAGCAGTGCTGCAGCTGAACTTTTTAGCATAACACTGATATGATAAAATTAGTTTTTACCATGTATGTTAAAAATCATTAAATGAATGAGAGCTTTTTGTTACAATTGATTTAAGTTCCATTAAAAATCATATTAATTGTAACTAAAAGGTCTCGTTCATTTAATGAGTTAGGTAGGATGAATGTTAAATTTAGCCATATATTAAATGGCTATTAGATTTAGTCATGTATTTTAACTATTGACTTATATTGAAGCTAAAGATTAATCTCCAGCTCCCGCTGTCCTTTTGCTATCTACTTAGAAGTAAGTCCCAATAAATTCAATGGAACTTGCTCTTAGGTAAATGTGTGCAGGATTGTACCCTGAGACATTCTCAAAGGCTTTGGAGTACATGTATTTCTCCATGGCAATCGTGTTTTTGAACTATGTATTTCATCTCACTTCATTCCATTTATTACTTAGCATTAAAAGGATAGTACACAGTTTTTCTCTATCCCCATCCACCAACCCAACTAATTTTTAACCTAGCAACAACACTGTGAGGTAAATTCGGCTGAGAAGCTGTAGTTGACTCATGGGCCCTGTCTGCACAGGCCAAATAAGCCAGATTCTCTTCCTTCCCTCCATGTCCTCTCACTAGAGCGTCCAGACAATACAGGATCCAACCCCCTGAGTCTGATGCAAATTATCTAGACTATGTTAGGCCCATTCAGCACCAAACTCAGGCTCCATGTAACATTGGGGAACCTCTGGGGCCAGGATATTCTAGATTGTTCCCAGAATTTTTTGGACCGTGCAGACACTACCATGGTGACCACATGAATGTTACATTCTCGGGAAGTTGGAATTTTACCTGATCTCTAATGTGCAGAATGGATAGAATTATCATGGATATGACAAGAATTGTGATTTTGATCAGATCTGATAAACACATTTTGATTTTATAATAACTAAGGGGCTGTACAGACTGGCATTTTATGTCGGCCTGGGCGCAGAGTAGGGTTCAGCGTTCACACGCTGGAAACCCTTACCATGCCAACCCGCCACCATTATGGTGCGCCCCCATCCACACGGCGTGCACCATGATGACATCCATGGCACACAGTGCCCAAACAGTACTGGCAGGAAGGGGTGTCATCATGATGCGTGAGCGCCACTATGACGCCCCTTCCAGGAAGCTGTTCAGAGCAGCTTCTTTTAGGGAGCAGGTCGGTGCCGCAGCATGGGGCTGCTGCGGCACCAACCTGGGGCTTCCAACCAACCATCTGTACTGCCCCTAAGTTTGTACTGATATATTTATTGTTAAACATGCAGTGCATAAATACACACAGGCAATACTGCATTTATTGATTTCAACTTTTTCCTTTTTTAAGGCTTTCCTATACTTTGCATACATTCCATGGTTACTTTACTTCAAACATGTGTTTTCTGTGTTTTACTTCATTGATACTTTTTGCCTTCTTGTTTCCTGGCCACCCCCTTTTGACTACATTTTGATGTTGCTGGGCCACATGTGTATGGGGGACGTTGGAAGGTATAAAGCTATGGTATGGATTCAGACGGCAACCAGAAACAAGTTCGCCTCTTGGGGAGTCACAAGAAAACAGTAAGGTCCTCAAAGATTCCAGAGGCAAGATTCCTTCCCAATATAGGACAGTAAGCTCTAGAACTGGAAAGGAATGGAAGACAGGGGAGAGGAGGTTGTGTTCTGTACCTTCGAGTCATTCTGACTCATGTTGGCCTTAAGGTGAACCTGTGAATTTTCTTCACAAGATTTGTTCAGAGGGGCTTTACTATTGCCTTCTGAGGCACAAAGGCTGTGACTTGCCCAAAATCACCCAGTGAGTTTCCATATCTGAGCAAAGATTCAAGCCTTGGTCTCCTAGAATCCTAGACCAGTGCTCAAACCACTACACTACACTTGCTTAAGGAAAGAATAACAGAGGATAAATACAGTGGGCCCTTGGTATCCACTGGGATTTGGTGCCAGGAAGCCCCATGGATACCAAAATCAATAGATGCTCAAATCCTATTAAATACAATAGGATTGGAAAGTGGTGCCTCTTATTTAAAATAGCAAAATCAAGGTTTGATTTTGGAATAGATACATAGAATATTTTGATGCTGTGGATGGTTGAACCCATTGATAAAGAATCCATGGACACAGTGGGCTGACTATACTTATATAATGTAGAAGTATAGGCTAGCAGGTAAAAGAAGAATAAAGGCGGGGGGATGATTTGCTACCAGTAAATCAATGTGAGTGGCCCAGCACCCAACTGCCAACAGAACGGTTTGATAAAGAAGTCAAGTTTCCCATACAATTGTGTGTTGAGCTTGTTTTTACATCTGCCTGCTCTAATGGCACTAGCAGCTTCTTCGTTTTGACCTCTAGCTGATGCAGATGCAATATGACAAACAACAGGCCAGAGGAAAAGCATTCACCTGGAACTGTCTTTGAAATTACAGCATTTATTTGCAGCGAGGCATAGCTAAGTGGCATACAGAGTGAATGCATGTTTCCAAAGCCAAAATATTGAATACAACAAGGCGAAAGATTCCATTTGGAGAGATAATATCCATGCTTGTTAGTGTGCACAATGAGTCTGGCTCTTTGCCAATTTTGAGTTTGCTTCTTTGTTTGTTTAAAGTAGCAAAATGCGGCAATATGGAAAATCATATTCGGCTGAACTTCTTGCTCGAGTAAAATGATGCCTCTCCTAGTTGTCTGAATGGTTTAATGCTTCATTGTGGAGCTAATGGCCAGTGGACTTTAATGGTCAGTGGCTATTCTAAGATACTACTTCTCCCTGGATGGGAGCCGAATGAACATTATTGGTGTGGACAGGAGAAAGAGGAATTGGTACAGTTACTGGAGTAGATGGCTAGGGGGTGCCCACAACAGTATCTGGATGGATATTCCCGTGGGGCCTGTATTGTTTGCTTCAGTATTTTCATATTTGTTTTCTACCTGATCAATCTACAATAAACTCTTTCTTATTTTAGAGAAAATCTCACTCCCAAAGTAACCCAATTTTTAATGAATCTAAGAACATAGGAAGAACCTTACAGAATCAGACCTAGTGCTGCTGAAGCCCAGCATCCATATGGCCAACCAGATACCTTTGGGAAGCCTACAAACATGAGGGCAGTAACACCCTCTGCTTTATGTTCCTGAGCAACTGGTTGTCTGAGGATACTGTTAGTACCTTCAGTACTGAAGATAATTATAGCCACAATTACTAGTAGGTATAAATAACCTTGCCCTCTATTAATTTAGCTAAGCATATATATATCCTTCCAAATTGGCAGCCATCGCTGCATCCTGTGGAAGTGCCTGGTCTAAAATACCTTACTCATTACAGCAAAACACAACGTAAGTAGCAAATGTTTAATCCACACTAGTTGCCACTATATATTTCCCAGTCCCACAATATGTCATTCTGCAGTTCTGGAGAACAGAAGCAGAGCTGGGCCTGTGAACCAATTTTGTATTAAATGCAAAATATTTTGCTCAGATTGGAAGAGATAGTTAGTCTTTTATTTTATTATTATTATTATTTTAGATAAACAAGCAAGGAACACAAGGCCAAAATATGATCCTTTCTCTTGCATTCACACAGAGGGATCAGAATAGAGCTTTTGCTTTGTTTTGGGTTAATGGGATTACTTTGCAATTCTCAGATAAGAAGAAGAGACAGACAGCACAGCCAAGCTTTGATGTTCTTTGAAAGGCCTTTCCTTCATTATATTTTCAAAGCTCAAATTACTTGCAAACAACTGCCATCCACAAGTGTAATGTTCCATAATACAGGGATGGCTTTATAAGAGAGAGCTAATGGCTTACAGGAACCGCTGTACTACCATGAACTACAAACTACAGGATTCCATAACATTGAGCCATGGCAGTTAAAATAGCGTAAACTGCATTATTTCTGCTGTGCAGATGCAGCCTCTGTCTTCCTTCTATAATATAGGAATGCTATTACTGACCAAGGTTCAATTTCCGCTCAGACATGAAACCCACTGGATGACCTTGGGCAGGTCACACGCTCTCAGCCTCAGGGGAAGGCAATGGTAGACTTCCTCTGAACAAATCTTGCCAAGGAAACCCCATGACAGAGTCATTTTAAAGTCACCATAAATTGGAAATGATTTGAAGGGACACAAGTGCAAGAATTTCTGACCTATGTTACAAAACTGTTGACATGGATGGATTAACTGAAGCAGGTGATGGAGTCTACAACCTTCCAGATGCTTTCCTCCTTTATGCTTATCAGCCCCCCTTCAGCATGGACCATGGTAATAGACTGTGAGACTCATACAAAACATTTCAAAGGCTAAAAGTTCACTGCTCCTGTATTTAAAAAAATAGGCAGCCATACATTTTCTCTTCATCGTTCTAATAAAAATGTAAGTGAAAGCACACACACACACCCATGACTCAGATCATCTGTAAAATATTTCAATGAACTGGCAAGTTCCTATGAAAACAACAGAAGAAGTTCCTTTTCTTCTCAACCCTTAAGGAATAGGTAAGATCTGTAAAAAGGTCCAGAGATAGGCAGCAGGCACTATCAGAAATATGTATTATCTGCAAATGTGGCCAGTGTTTAACTATGGTCCTGAACAGACAGGCCAAAATAAAGCTGCTTCGGGTCACTTTGGAGGTATGGTGTTTAAATGCTGCATGTGTCCTAAGAGGCCAGAAGCCACACCAAAGCCATGCTCCAGTCCTAAGGACTGGGGTGCAGCTTTGGCGTAGCTTCTGGCCTATTAAGATGCATGTGTCATTTAAACAGCATCTTTCCAGTGTGACCCAAAGCAGCTTTATTTTGGCCTGTCTATTCAGGCTCTACTTAGGACTTTACAAGTCACAAATAAGATCCCCATGGATATTTTTAAAAACTGTTAAGTAACAAGAATAGATGTTACAGGAAAGTACACGATAGAGAAACAAAACCAGTAACACATCTTTTTTTGCATTGTGCTTGACTAAGAAATTATCTCACATGATGAAATTAACCCAGAATGCAGAATGTTTACCATGTATAGAAAAGTTGCATCCTGGAACCACAAATTGATTGGGAGGGGAAGACTGATTACTCTTTACTAAACATGACCTAAATTCAATTGCTGATCTCAACTAGAGTAGATTGACTGAATCAATAATATTTACATAAGTGTTGATTCACCATGCAGCAATTGATTTGCTGAGCCACTCTACCAGAGAATAGCAATTGCATTTAGATCCATGGCTGCAATACAATCTGGCCTAGGAGGAAGCTTCATTAAGCTAAGTGGAACTTATGACTGAGTAGTTATGCATAGAATTGTACCATGACCAACCAAGTAACTAATCCCATTCAAATTTACACATTACCATATTAGTTCTATATTTGTGTTGGGCAACCATAGGTTCATTATCCAATTCTGAGACACTGACAGAGGGGGGAAATACAACTTAATAAACAAGAATGACCACTCATTGTTGGAAAGCCTAATATGTTTAATAAATGCTTTTGTGATAATGCAGAAGTATAACATTTACAATTTAGTACATCTTGAGTTGGCCTTATCCGGAATTCCAAAATCCAAAATACTCCAAAAACCAAACCTTTTTTCATGGGTGGCTGAAATAACGACACTTTTGTGTCTGTGTATGAGATGGTTCAATGTACACAAACTTTGTTTCAGGCAAAAAATATTTAAAATATTTTATATTTTTACCTTCAGGCTATGTGTACGAGGTATATATGAAACATAAATGCATTTAGTGTTTAGACTTAGGTTCCGTCTCCAAGATATATCATTATGTATGTATATGCAAATACAAGTATTCCAAAATCCCAAAAATCCAAAATCCAAGACTCTTCTGGTCCCAAGCCTTTTGGATAAGAGAGACTCAACCTGTATATACAAGAATGGCCAGTCATTGTTGGAAAACGAAGTATTTTCTTTCTTTTCCCCCCATTCTGTTTAAAGCTGTGGTTGCAAAGTGTAGCCCCGAGGCCATGTGCAGTCTCTGAAGCCAGTTTCTGCCACCCCCATCTCCTCCAGATTCGGAAAAGGAAAAAAAGGATTTGCCTCTTCTGGAAGCCTCCAGCTTCTAAATAAATTGTGGGGGGAGGACAGCTTTGTTTAACATTTTTTAAAAATCACCAATTTTTCCAAACCAGACAGAAACTTTAAGGAAACTGCTAGCCACTTTAGGGCTGGGACGATTTTTGGTAGTCCACATAGCCCCTGGATGGTATCATGGCCAGAAAGGTGGCTCATCCCAGTTTTATGGGACTAAAAGAGCTTTAAAATATAAAGACTTTAAGTGAAAACCCCATTAAGCTATCAAGTGGAGCTTCCTTTATTAATTTGCCAATTACATTTGCCAGCCTAATTTATACAGCCTATCTTGCAGTTGCCTTGTATAAGTCATTGTTTCATGAAGCAGTCCTGACCAAGAGTATATCTCGCCTTATGCTCCTACCCCTCACCCCTTTGTTCTTGCATTCTGGCATGCTGTTGCCTGATTAATAGCTAATTCAGAGAGGAAGGAAGGGAGGAATGTATGGTATTAGCTATTGTATGGCATACAACGTTCGAAAAGTATCCTTTATTAAAACAAAAGGCATCATCTGGACACACCTGGTCCTAAAAATTTACAAAGCTCTATTTCAAGGGTTTGCACAATCCAAGGTCACATTGGCCACAATATAGGGACTGACTGAACAATTAGTATGATTAGACTTCACATACTCATAGTCAGCGCACTTGGCATGTATTCTACATGTTAACAGTTTTGAAAATTGTCTCTAAAGTAAACCACATTTTGTCATCAGTATGCTTCATATCTGCATGTTTTCTTTGGCAGAATTTATTTTTGTTGTTACTGATCATGTTGGGGGGGAGGATTCCTCAGATTTATGGCAAGGGATGAACTCTTTTATCTAATCACTGGAAGACTTTCTTACTCCCACTGGGAGTTCAGCTGGCATCGCAGAGCACTTTACAGACATTAGAGCTAGAAATGTGTTCTGTCTTTTCAAGTAAATGAAAATGAAGGTTTTCAAGAAGCTGAATTCGGTGCTCAGGATTATATTTTGCACTTTCCAGTGCTTCCATAAAATTACAGCATACACATAGCTATGTCCTTTGCCTATTAAGTGCCCTCTGTGGGGATTTCAACCACTGATCCAACCCCGTCTTTAGTACTTCTGTGGCACCTGCTGTATACTTGGTTATTACAGTGTCAGCCAAATACAATAGAACCATATATTATGAGATAACTGAAGGACTGGTAGGTGTGAATAGCATTGTGTGTGTAATTTTCCATTCACCCACATCACAGCACAGAGTTCAGTCACTAATTTCTCCACCATTGCAAACAGGGTTTTTTTTTGTTTGTTTTTGGTTTTTTTTTTTTTTTGGTCTTCCAGTTATTATTGCTAACCAGTCTTTAAAAAGAGTCAGTGTGGTGTAGTGGTTTGAGCGTTGGACTATCTGTCCTGCAAGCTCAGGACAATGGCCTCTGATTGAATCTATCCACCTAGTATGTGATTTTCCTCTTTTTCTAACACTCCAGCTTTCCTAGCATTATTGTCTTTTCTAGTGAGTTCTGTCTGCTCATCCCATGGCCAAAGTATGACAGCCTCAGTTTAGTCATCAAGGGAAAGTTAAGGCTTGATTTGTTCTAAGACCCAATTTGTTTCTCTTTTTCCACAGTATCCTCATCATTCTTCTCTAGCACCACATCTCAAATGAGTTGATTTTGTTTCCATCTGCTTTCTTCGTTGTCCAGCCTTCACATCCATACATGCTGATGGAAAATACAAAGGCTTGGACAAACATAACTTTAGTGTTCAATTTTATGCCTTTGCATTTTAGGCTCTTCTCTGGATCTTTCATAACTCTCCAGTCCTGGTCTTCTAATTTCCTGGCCACAATATCCATTCTGGTCAATGAGTGATCAAAAATAGGGGACATCTTTAACTATTTCAATTTCCTTGTCATCTAGGTTGAATTTATATACGTTGTGCACAGTCATTATCTCTATTGTTTTTATAAAATGGACTAATAATTTTTGTTGTGCTTTATGATGTTTCTTCTACCTGTTATTTCAATACCATGGACTTCTACTGTTTAAAAAAAATGTATAATAATAAAAAATATTTGACAAAGGAAAATCTAGAAAATTCTACACAATTTTTATTTTCTATATTGTTCTTATATGTAATTTTAGCTAGAGAACTGGAGGAATATCTTATACATTGCATGTCAGGAAATAAAGGTTTGCCCGGGGGGGTTGGGGGTCTAGAACTATCATACTTTGGCCACATAATGTGAAGGCATGGATCACTAGAAAAAACAAGAATGGTAAGAAAGCTAGAGGGTAAAAGAAAGAGAAGAAGACCACAGACCAGAGATAGACTCAATCATGAAGGTTATGGGCAAGGGCTTGCAGTATCTGAGCAGGGAAGGGGAGGATAGGGATTCTTGGCAATGACTCATCCACAAGCCCTGATTGCATGAATCAGAGTCAACTCAAGGCCAGCTAACAGCAACAAAAGACCTTATCTACATTGCTTAAAAACTTGTTAAAATCTCACCCTTCCCCTGGATCAGGGGTGATTAGGTGGCATGAGACATGGCCATATCTGCCCCAGATTTGGCCTCTACTACCTTATTGCAATTTTTAAACTCTGGAGTTTGTCCTACAGTTCATGCCCCTGCTGCTTCTGCTGCAAGCTTGTCATCACTTTAAAATGTTTCCCCCTCTTCCTCAGGGGCAGCACCACCAGTGGTTCTCAGCTGCTAGATGAGGTGACCAGATTACATGCTGGGTGTCTTGGTGTGTAGAAAGGGAGTGTAAGTGGAGTGAGGAGAAAATCTGTTAAGGGCAGGAACTGGCCCTAAGGTTTGAAGGTGGCAGAGGGGGCAGTTGAAGAGGAGAAAGCAGTAGTGGCAGGGGTAGCAAAGGTAGGTATGGGGGTGGCGCAGTGGGGAGCAGCAGTGTCAGGCTCAGGAAACTGCAAGGACAGTCAGATAGTGTAGGCAATCTACCCAGTATCCCTGCAGATACAAAATACATAAGGTAGTTCCAGGGCAGGTGTTGGATACCATTCAGACTTTTGCCCATAATGTAGACTAGCCCTAACTTTCAAAGTCACACTTTGGAAATAGTTATATACTCTTGGGGACAACAGCTCTAGCCAACATAGAGATCTGAGGTTTTGTGATTGACCATGTTGTAGCTTTCGTCAAGTACAGTCAGCCCTCCACATTTGCGGCTTCGACTTTTGCAGATTTGATTATTCATAGATTTTATTAATATGTTATCTGTAGGAATCTCTTGGTCTCCAGCTTGACTCTGTGGCCAACATCCATCAGACATTGCACTGGTAGATCCAAACTTCCTAGAAAAAAACACTTACCTGGGCATTTATAAATCTATCAGTGTAATTCCATGGTCAACATCCAGCAGATGTTGATCACAGACTTGCGCTGGAGGACTTAGAGATTCCTAGACAGGTTAAAAAATCAGTGTTTTGTTATTTGCAGTTTTTCAACTTTCACATGGGTCCTGTGCCCCTATCGGCAGTCAATGTGGAGAGCCCACTATACAACGCAATACACATCCATTCGGTAGTAAGCCCCTCTAAATTCAGAAGACGGTATTTTGCCAGCTACTAGAAATGCAGTCAAGATGACATATTTTGTGCTGACATTATTTTGCTGTTGGATCCCAGCAAGGCTAGCCCAAGGCCTTTTTCTGCTAAACTAAGCCATGTTATTCTAGCAACCTAGAAAGTAAATCTGACAGGTATCTTTTTCACTTACTGTTGTTAATAGCTGTCAATGTGCCTTCAATTTATGGCATCCTTATGAATGAAAGACCTCCAAGTCAACCTATGATCAACTAGTCCTGCTCAGGTCTTGCAGACTCATGGCTGTGGCTTCTTTGATTGAGTCTATCCATCTGGAATGTGGTCTTCCTCTTTTCCTACTGCCTTATACTTTACCAAGCATTATTGTATTTTCTCGTGAGTCATGCCTTCTCATGATGTGGCCAAAGTATGGCAGCCTCAGTTTAGTCATCTTGGTTTCCAAGGAGAGTTCAGGCTTGTTTTCCACTAGGACCCATTGTGACAGAGTTGTTAGGCAAATCTGGTCTCCTGGCAACAAATCATTGTCCAGGAAAGCTGTGAGGGAATTAGAATGTATAAAGGCAGGAGTGAGTATCAGTTAGTTCATTTGGGCTAGAGACAGGAAGACAGAGGGTTTTCAGTTAAGATCAGATAAGGATTCTGACAGGGGAGGGAGTTCAGTTCAGTTAATTCAGAGGGGAATGTGATTCAGTTAGACTAGACAGGTCTGATTGGTATTCTTAGGGGCTGTACAGACATCCCTAAAGGAACGGCATCCCATCGCCACTTTCAGCATCAGATCAGAGCTGTGGCAACCAGCTCTGTTCAGCTTTCACAAACATACATAGAAACAGAAAATACAGTGGCATGGAAAATCCTACCTTTTATTGAATATATTTTTAGACTTCAGGATCTTGTCTAGTTTGTTCATAGCTGCTCTTCCATGTCCTACATGCAATCTCTGTTCTTATAAGTGTTTGATCCAAGGTATGAAAAATCTTTTAACTATTTCAGTGTCTTCTTTGTGTATTTTAAAGTTATATAAATCATTATTTTTGTTTTAGTAATGTTATCAGTTGTAAGCCTGCCTTTGCACTTTCTTCCTTGTTTTTAATCAGTAATTCCTATATAGGTCTTCAGTGTACTGTTTCCATCAGCTGTTTATTTCTGTTTGGTCATGTATTGTGTTCCTCTGCTGGTTTTGGAGCATGCCCACTTTTGGTTTAAATTTCCCTTTGGTTTCTTCAATTTTGTGGAAGAGATGCCTTGTTCTTTCTTTTTTGTTGTCTTCTATTTGTCTGCATTTATCATTGCTTTGACTCTGCGTTGACTCTTTGTTTCCCTTTGTTTCTGCACACTTAAGATTAACAAGTTCTTCTTGATGTGTGATCAATTTCCTCATGGACTCCAGCACTGAGTCTTTCCATCTCTTCTTGTTCTGTCTCTATTGTTGGAGCATAATCTCAGATTATGGTTATGTTAACAGATCTCCCCTGACGTCTTATTGATATTATTTGGTCAGAGTTTGCATTATATCCTTTGACAGTTCTTTCTCCATTTGTCTTCAATATTAATGTCACCCCATTTCTTCTTACATTTTCATTTCCTGAGAAAAAACACTGTAATTACCTCATCAAAATGTCCCATTCCTGCCCACTTTAGCTCACTTACTCCAAGTATTGCTATGTTTATATGGTCCATTTAATGTTTTACTACATCTAGCTTTACCTGCTTCATGCTTCTCACATTTCATATTCCTATAACATGTGTTGTGCTTTGAACTTTCTTTTCACCTCTGTGCACTTCAACAGCTGAATGCCCTTTCAGCTTGAGTCCAGTTGTGTCATTAGCAACTGACTTACTCATAGTTGTCCTCTGCTGTACTCCAATAGCTTGTTGAGTGTCATCCGACCTGGGATTTTCATCTTATAACACTGTCTCTTGTTTTATTTTGGATTGTCTCATCATTGGGGGGTTTAACTGTGCCTCCTTCTATGCAGTACTATCTAGTGTTGGCCATGGTGCTAATGTCGTTATCTCGGAAAGTTCCTCCGACAGTGTCACTCTCCTCCACTACTGCTATAGGTGTTTGGCACATTTAGTCTGGCTCTTCAGCAAAAGTCCATCTGACATGGGAGACTGTACCAGCAGTACTGCTATCATCAGCAGTACTCTTGCCTCAGAAAAGCACAAATTGCACCAAGGAATGGCAGGGCCATTGGCAAGTCTCCTTACCTAGGTAAACATAAAAATACAATGCAGTGCAATGCAATGCAATTCAGTACAGTACAAATAAATAAATATCATTTTTTGTGGGTTTTTCAGGCTATGTGGCCATGTTCTAGAAGAGTATAGTCCTGACGTTTCACTAGCATCTATGGCTGGCATCATTCTCTGAAGATGCCAGCCACAGATGCTGGCAAAATGTCAAGAATAAACTCTCCTAGAACATGGCCACATAGCCCGAAAAACCCACAAAAAACTATGGATGCCGGCCATGAAAACCTTTGACTTCACAAATATCAATTTGATGCCCTTACATATTACCCACTTCAGAATTTGCTGTCTGAAGTGAAAACCACACATTCCCTAATAATAGGGTGAGGTCTGGTACCCATAATGAACTTTGAGTGCATCAACATTCTACAAAATAAAGCAATATGTTATTACCAGTCTTTGCTTCATTGCATCTGACCTGCCCCTGCCCCATATGAATCTGTGTTCTGTGTTCTGCCTGATTACTGCCTGTGCACTGCCTCAGTCAACGCAGCTCATAAACCTGTGTAGAGCTGAGGGCCAGATGAGATGACATATTTAATGTGTCTAGCTTTGATTTTAAAAATAACCACCACCAGGAAGGGAGAGGGTGAGGGAAATTAGGATTAAGCCCATGGTCTATTGGGAAGAGGGTTAACTTTTCACTTTTCATTCACCCCAGGAGAGAATCCAGCATTGAAGGAATAGGAGCACTGATCCAGTGGTTGGTGTGGTCTTCTCTGGGCCCAGGATCCAAGCAGAAATGTACTCCTTCGTCGTGTGCTGTGATCTGATCCTCATTGCTCTTCTCCCTCTTCTCGGTGTTATTTTTAATGTAAACCAAGATGAGTTAACAAACATTCAAATTTGATCCTAACATTAGCTATGAATAAGAAGTCATTCTCAGTATTTACTGCAGTGAAAATGCATGCTTTTTGTTGTTATCTTGGCACCACACAAAACTGCAACTAAACTCTCTCTGGTGTCCTTCCTATTTGTCATCCCTCAGAGTGAAAAATCCTGCAGTGCAGAGGCTTCAGCTAAAGAGGAGAGACGACAGCTGCAGACAAAACTAGGGGATGGCTTTATCGTTTTAATGTGATTAGCCTCAGACAAATGTCATTTCCTTATCTTGGTCACAGGATGGTCTGTCTGACCCAGCATTAACTAAAAATTAATCCTAGTTGAAACCCTTTGTCAAGTTATTTATCAGACCTTGGCTTTTGGAACAGCACAGCTCCCTCACCACCACAACCTTGCAATAAAAATAATACTACCCCACATCCCTGACTCTCAATAATTCTACTGTGTCTTTGAGAAGGAAAATAAAGAGCACTTGATGTCTGGTGAGAGCTGATTCTGCAGCCTCGGGGCTCAGCATAGAAAAGGCTGCTTCTTTTTGTTGGTTGGTCTTTTCCCTTTTGCATAGTGAAAGCTTTCAGGATATGAGCCGGTCAGCTGAATACATATAACACAATTCTCAGCTGATCATATTGACTGGGTGGTTTGGGGAAACCCTAATCCCAAAAACTCACTTTTCTGAGCTCTGGATGACATAAAGGAAGGGAAATGGCATCAGTCTGTCCAATTGTGACTGGGCCGTGTGTTACACAGAAACTCTGAAGTTGTCTCTTTGGGATACTGTGAAACTGCATTATCCCTCACTTCCTAAAAAGCACTTGACAGAAATGTTTCTTTTACAGCAGGAGAAGCTTGTTGGCTGATGAAGATTCTCTTGAGAGGGTTCAAGCAAAATGAAAAGAAGAAATGGAATGATCATGGCATGGTTTCCTGTTGATATCTGTAATGAGATCATCAGCACCATTCTTTTTTCTTTGCCCGCTGAGAGATTTTTTGGAAAAGTTTTAAAAGAAGCAGTTGACTTTGGAAAAGAGAGAGAGAGGAGGGGAAATGTTTTGCTTTAGAAAGGTTGTGAGTGTATATACCATTTATATATGCTAATTTATATGTACAGACACATATTTAGAAATAATTACTATAACAATACAATACAAGCCGAGGGAAAAATCTGTGACAGTCTGTGACTAGCAATATAAAAAGAAAGAGAATACAACAAGGTTATTTTTTTTAGAAGATGGACAAACCAAAGAATAAGATGGATGGCACTTCCAAATGAGGGAGGGTGATGGTTTGTACACAGGCTGACAGAACAGTCCGTGCAGCTGCACAGAATTTAGTGACACTAAAAATAATTCTTGCATTTTCATCAAAAAGTGGGAAGGAAACATAAAAAGAATCTGAATGACCTGGTAATGTAACTAAAGCAGGTTCAATCAAGGTTTTCCTAATGCCACAGTAAAGCAATAAAGAAGAACATTGGTCACTAGTAATCAGAGGCCCACAGTTAAGCATGACAACTTTCCAGGGTAGAAATGAAGATAGCCAAATAATTACTTCTTTTCCTTTAGGCTAAAATACAGTATAGTGTCTGTTCTCATCACTTTAATCTGTGATGTGCACTGAATCATATTACATTGTATTGTATTGTATTGGAGACCCAGCTTGGTGTAATGGTTTGAGCATTGGACTATGACTCTGGAAATTAGAGTTCGATTCCCCTGCATGACCCTGGGCACGTCACACACTCCACTGCATGACCCTGGGCAAGTCACGCGCTCTCAGCCTCAGAAACCCTTGTGACAGGCTCACCTTAGGGTCTCCATAAGTCATAAATAACTTGAAGGCACATGATAACATCATCAGATTTTATTGAGAACCAGTATGCTATAGTGCTCAGAGTGTCAACTGCTTGTTGTAATCCCCACTGATCTATGGAACTCACTGTGTGACCCTGCAACATAGGATAAAGTGAATTAGATGAGGAAACCCACAGCTACCACCTTGAGATCATTGAGGGAAAGATGGCAAATAGTTATAACAAATAAATAAATAGCTATAACTAATAAATAGAAAGAACAAAATGGTCTAGAATACCTTTTAAGAATACTGTACATTTTCACTCACACACTCAAATCTATACATACTTTAATCAAAGATGTAGAGAATCGATGACCTTCTCAAATATTGAGTTCTTCAGGCATCACTAGTGCCAGTGCAACATCCAAAGTCAGCTTTTGATATTGTTAAATGCCACAGATTGTGTCACATAGCGAAGTGCAACAGTAAATCTCATTCTGCCCATTCATTTTCTAGTCAGTCCAAAAATTACTCTAGCTAAGTCACATTTCTCCAGAATGTAAAGGGCTCCCAAATTTATGCCATGCTGCACAGGATGATTCTTTAATGTAGCATTGACTACAGTATGATTTATGCTTTAAAAAATCCTGTCCTAAATCATGAAATTCAGAGGCAGAGACACATATTACTAAGAAGGAATGGATTTCATTTTACATGCATAGAGTATTGAATCCAGCATGGTTTCAAAGGTCTTTGTTCACACAGAAGAAAGAATGAGTTTTGGCCATGACAGATAGTCTCTTTTGATCTGTAGAGGAACTGGTCAAATTATTTCCCATTCCTTCTTTTGCTGATTTTGAACTTATAATTACCAAACATGATTCAGATAATCAATACCATGTTTGACATCTACTCCATGATATAAATCAGAGAGCCAATTCAATTTGGGCCAAGTGAAAAGAATCACTATTGATATAAATGTCACGATATTCAAGTGCCTACAAAGTCTATCTTTCAGGAAGGGACTTGTTTATATCTTCAAAAAGAAGAAAAGATTGAGTAAGCCATGCTTTCAAATGGTGGGATTCTTTAACTTTTCAAATTTCCAAAGGGTTAGCCATGTTGGCTTACTGTTGCAAAAACAATGAAATAGTCCTGTGGCATCTTGAAGATGAACACATTTACTAGATAACATGATGTTTTATGGACTGTAGTCCACTTCCTCAGGTCTTTGGAATGTTATCTGTGCTTGATGTATAGACTCAGTACTCATAGTTATGGATAGGAATATAGGCAATGAGATAAGAGTGGGAAATTAAATGCAAAAATATTGATAATACTGTTCATTCATAACATGCATACTGATATCTGAAACATCCTGACACTTGTGTGTCAGTTTACAGCCAGATTATAGGCTGTCATCCTGTAGGTTTATTCCAACTAGTGTAATTCAATAAATTGGTGAACAGTGAGACAACATGTGAGTAGACCCATTCATTCAATGGGCCTGCTCTAGCTAGGACTAAAAACAAGATTTAGATCATAATATTATAAAAATTCATTGTCCCAGTTCAACCTTCTGCTGATAGACTGGAAGTTCCTAAACTCCGGAACTGTAACTCAGCAGTCTTTCACTTCCATCTCCCTTAGAAATAGCATGACTTGACAGGGACACCACTGGGCTTAAAGCTGATTCCATTAAAATCAGTATTTGGAGATGGGTTTCTGTATGTTTATTCTTCTCTCCTATGTGCCTTTAATTCCTTGTAATGTTTAGCCACCTAGAATTAGCATGTAGAGAGATCTTGTAGCAGCTTTGAGACTAACTGAAAGAAAGAAGTAGGCAGCATGAGCTTTCATAGACTTAAGTCTACTTCCTCAGATGCATTTGGTGGAGTGGAAAGCCAGGGACAGACCTATACATGCCATTAGTGTGTGAGAATGTTGATTCAAATTTAAAATCATTTGCGTATGGAAATGAAGTGGCAGGTCCAGTTTTAATGATGGCTGGTTGGTGAACAAAGGCACTGGAAGCTTTAGCCTGTAGGTGAGGAGAATGGATGACTGTAGGAAACAGAGAGTGATATGATGAACAGGTCAAGGGTGACCTCATGAGGAAGGGTGTTAGATAGTGTTGAAATGTGTGTAGTATGCCAGGAAATCATTGTCTTTGTTCAACCAATTGTTGATGGACTGTAGTCTGTGGATGAATTCCGGTTCTGTTGTTTCAGTTTCCAATCTCCCTTTGTAGTTCTTTTGTTCAAGGATCACTATTCTGAGGTCTGAGAAAGAATGCCCAAGGAGATTGAAATGTTCTGCCACTGGTTATATCTTTGAATTCTAGAATTAACATGTTGATCTTCTTCTGCCTTTCTGACCAAGCCTGGGGGCTTTTGCACAATACATTGCATTGAATTAATTAATTCTCAAAGCTATAGTTTTTTGTGGGCTTTTTGGGCTATGCGGCCATGTTCTAGAAGAGTTTATTCCTGACGTTTCGCCAGCATCTGTGGCTGGCATCTTCAGAGAATGCTGACCTGGAAGTGTGTGTCTGTGTGCATGCGCGCACACACACATATACCGTGTGACCCTGGGTAAGGAGTAGTGATTCCATGTTAATCTGTGTATTGTTCTGTTGTTGATGGCAGGGCCTCAGGGCCCTCATGAGTTTCATCTTAAGACTCAGGCAAGTGAAAGCAAGGCTGTAGTGGCATTACTCAGAACCACCTGGGCACACTGCTGTGCCTGCTGAGTAGATACCCGTGAGCAGTGTACAGAATCTTCCCCATGGATGTCTCATGGCTGGTGAATTTGCTCTGATTTTTAGTTCAACCTTTAAAGGAACTATCCAGAATGCTGTGCTTTTTTGGAGGTCATCATATATAGTTCCTTTAGAATTCTGATTTTTGTCCCCAGAGCCATACCTGGAACAGAAGGAGTGGTGACATTCTGGCACATTTCAGCCAAGTCACAAAAGGATGAGGCCACAACATGTTGTGGGACCAACGACATCTGATGATATTCCAGATCTTTCCAGGACTTACAGTGAGGAATCAAAAGGCCATATGTACTGGTTAAGTGACAGTTTGCATCTGTGCATGTGTATTTGTGTACATGTCTTTGTATGTATACATGTGTGTTCACAAGTGTACACATAGTAGGCTCACAACTCCCAAGCCAGCATCATGTGTGACCCTCAGGATCAAAAAAGTTTCCTTCCCTTGTTGCATATCTAAATACAAGAGAATGTTAGTAACAAACTATTTGAAGCTGACAGTAACTTTTTATCAGTTCTATTCTTTTCCCCCTCTTTAACCTACTTGCAGACTGTTAATATTAGTGACAAATCAACTTTAAAAAGAATTTGGTGTACAGTTTTCATGGCTTATCTCCAGGCAGAAAGCAAGGGTACAAGACATGAGGAAAGGGTTGTATGCAAATTTTTAGCTCAGCTAGCACAGCAGCATCTTGCTACGATTTGCAAGGCTTAATAGATTTGTTGCTACAACTTGAAAAGACTCTACTGGTGGTATTAACTACATCTGATTTGGTGTCAATCAAATCTGCAAATTTTATAAGCATGCCCTCTATTCCTTAATTCAGATCATTGGTAAAGATATTCAATAGCACTGGGCCCAAGACAGAACTCTATGGCAACTCTCTAGTCACTTCTCTCTAGGATGAAGAGGAGCCATTGCAGAGCACTATTTGGGTTCAGCTGTTCAACAAATTACAACCACCGAACAGTTGCATTGTCTAGCCCACATTTTACTAGCTTGTTTTCCAGAATATTGGGGGGACTTTGTCAAAGGCCTTACTGAAATCAAGATATGCTATATTCACAGCATTTCCCTCATCTACCAAACTGGTAATTTTATCAAAAAAGAAGATAAGTCTGGCATGACTTGGTTTTGAGAACCCCATGTTGACTTTTTTGCTATTATGGCATTCCTTTCTAAATGCTTACAGGCTCTCTGTATAATGAGCTGCTCTAGACTCTTCCTTGATACTGATGTCAGATTAACCAGGTAGTGATTGCTTGGGTCCTCTTTGTTTCTCTTTCTGAAGATGGGGACAACATTTGCCCTTCTCCAGTTCCCTGGGACTTCTCCTGTTCACCAGGAATTCTCAAAAATTATTGACAGTGGCTCTGAGATTACTTCTACCAGTTCCTTTAATATCCTTAGAAGTAGTTCATCTGGCCCTAGAGACCTGAATTTACTTAGATTAACCAGGTATTCCTATACTACATTTTTACTTATTCTGTGCTGCATTCCCTCTACTGCATCATCTGCTCCATTTCCCTTTTTCTTTTGTGAGAAGACTGAGGCAAAGAAGGTGTTGAGGAGTTCTGCCTTTTCTCTGTCCCGTTAGCATTTTGTCATCTTTTCCCATGGAGTGGCTCTACCATTCCCTTCTTCTTCCTTTTGCTATGAACATACTCCAAAAAGCCCTTTTCATTGGTCTTAACCTCTCTAGCAAGCCTGAGCTGAATCTGTGCTTTAGCTTTTCTGATTTGCTCGCTACACATGCTATCTATTTGGTAATTTCCCCCTTTTTCCATATTGTACATATGTCCTTTTAAAAACATACCACAGTCAAAAGTTCTTTAGTCATCCATCCTGGTTTTTTGGAAACACCTTCTATTTTTCCTCTTCATTGGAACAGTTTGACGTTGTGCTTTCAATATCTGCTTTTGAGAAATTCCCATCCATCCTGAACACATTTCTCTTTTACTATTCATGACCCCCAATATTTCCCTATGTTTACTGGAATCAGCTCTCCTAAAGTCTAGAATGTGTGTCTAACTATGCTTGGCTTCTCCTTTCCATTGTATAACAAACTCCAGGAAAGCATGATCACTCCCACCTAAGGATTTCATCCCTTGCACCCCGTCATCTAGTTCATCCCTGTTGGTTAGGATCAGATCTAAAATAGTTGATCCCTTCATTGCCTCTTCTATCGTTTGGACAATGAAATTGTCTGCCAGGCAAGTGAGACATTTACTGGAACTTAAACTCTTGACTGAGTTTGACTTTGAGCAAATATTAGGATAGTTGAAGTCACCTATTACTACTACATTTCTCATTTCTGAGTGTGTGGTCATCTGTTCTAGAAAGGCATCATCCAGTTCCTCCGAATGACTTGGGGGTCTGTAGTAAACTTCCACAAGACATCCCTGTTGTTTCTCTCCCCTTTAATTTTTATCCAGATGCTCTCCACCTGGCTTCCAGGATTTAACTCCTGGATCTCTTCACAGGTGTAAACCTCCCTGACATATAATGCTATTCCTCCTCCTTTCCTGTTCGGCCTACTTCTCTTAAAAAGTTTACACCCCTCTATTACTACATTCCAATCATGAAACTCATCCCACCAAGTTTCAGTGATGCCTATTATATCGGTAACTTTCTTTACCATTAGCCCTTCTAGTTAGGGCAACTGGAATGTGAAGTTCAAGCAGAGCTGAAGGAGCATATGATTCCCACCTTTCTACAGTAAACACTGAAACTATACAATAGGCCCAGTTTTTCATAGTACCCCTACTCCTTTGAAGAAAGAGATACTACAGCTCAGTGCTTAAGCACCTGTTTTTCCATCCAAAATGTCCCAGACTCAATCTATAACTGCTCCAAAAAGGGCTTAGCAAGTTTCTTATTTGAAATTCTGGAGCATCACTGTCAGTTAGTGTAGGAAAACACTCTAGGCTTGACTTAGGATAAATGTTCATCCTCTGTTCCACATCCACCTGCAGAGGAGAAGGTGAGAAGTGAATAGAAAACACGCAGTTGGTTCCAAAGTTTGTGTTTCTTAAATCACAGTGGCATTAGATAAAGGCACAGGTGAATTGTTCTTATATACTGCAGTTATCCATGTAGGTGCAACCAGGATATATGTGCAAAATGAAGTCCAGAGAAAAGAAATCACATTGGAGGCTATTAAGACTTAAGAGAAAAGATATACCTTTGATCTCAGTGGATGAGCATTTCATAAGTAGGAACTTCAGACAGAAGTTACTTTGACATAGAAAGTGCCTAAATGGATCATTCGGTATGCTTTGCAAAGATAAAAGGGATTCTCTTTTGTTTTTACAATTATAGCAATCTCTTTGCTAACAACTTGACGGTAAAGATAATTAGAAATTATTTGGATTTGTACAAAGTACAGCCACAAACTGGCAAGCGTCACCAGTGCTCTATTCATCTTCCCCTCGTCTTCTTCCTAGCTGATCAGGGAATAATAAACACAAACATTTGAGAGAGGAAATAGCAGGTTTTAATTCAATTAGCTGCTTTAATCGCAGAATGCAAAGGCAATTTACATAGCAAGACCATTTTAAGAATATCTACATGCCTAATCATTCTGTGCTTCTCATTATGCAAAAATGTAGCTTTCATCAGAAGTATTTATAGTGCTGTGTAACACAGGGAGAATAAATACACTATAGAAGGATATTAGAGAAAAACCTGTTGGTTTTTTCCTATTTGCATAAAAGTGTTAGCCTTTCCCATTCTGCCCTCTGCTGGCTACAAATAAAAATGACTTAAGAGGAGCAACATTGAACTATAAAGAAAATCTGTCACAGGGCAAATCAATACTGATTGAAAAGACAGAAAGTCCTAGATTTTGTTCCTGTTCTTTCCAATTTTACTTTGGCATTCCTTACATGTTTTGCTTATTCCAGTATGATCAGATACTTTTTATACCAGCTGTCCAGGTCAGTTTATTTTAACCCAGCATAATACTGTCATTGTGGTGTAGTGGTTTGAGCATTCAGACTATGACTCCAGAATCCCCACTCAGCCATGGAAAGTCATTGGGTGACCATGGGTAGGTCATACTCTCTCAGCCTCGCAGAAGGCAAATGTAACCCCCCTCTGAATAAATCTTGCCAAGAAAACCTTGTGATGGGTTCGCTCTACACAAAATTGGGAAAAACATGAACAATTGGGGACTTTTCAATTCATCTGGGAAGTGTATGGAAAATTGTGCCGCTGGGAAATCAAAGTGCTAACAAGCAGCTGCACTGAGGAGAGAAGATGTCATCTTTTTCTCTTGGAGAGCCAGTGAGGTATTGAAAAATGATAACAATGGATTAATCAGGGATTTGGACCTAGGTTGAACTGCTCCAGAAATCCAGCCCTACCATCAGGCAAAGTGTGGTGACCATCTCAAAACAACTGGCTTTCAGTGTCACAAAAAGGCACAAACTAATTTTTGTTGTTGTGTGCCTTCGAGCCAGTTCCAACTTATGGTGACTGTAAGGCAAACCTATCATTGGATTTTCTTGGTCCACATTCCTCTGAGGTCTGAGAAAGCATTACTCATCAAAGGTCACTTAGTGGATTGTAGTTATTTATTATTGCTGTATTTTTACTGTCAGGGAAGACAGGAGACAAAATTCAGATTTTCCGTTTCAGATGCCAAAACAATTTGCTTGGCCTTGGTAGGACCAGGCTGTCAGTTTGGTGCATTGAGGGGGCTACCTCAAGTGGGAGAGTGGTGAATGTTGTTGAGGACCTTGTTTGCCATTGCTGTAACCAGGCTTCTCATTCTTGATCTGAGATGTCTTTAGAGGCAGAGATCTTGGGTTTGGTGGCCTGGTAAATGTCTGGTGCTGGTAGCATAGGAGTTCTTTCTGGGCACTCCACCCACAATGCCTGGCTGTGAGAGAGCTTTAGCTTTGGTTTAACTTCACGTCATTTCACTTTAGCAGCAATTCAATGTGACAAACTTCCTGAATTTGCGGGTCCTGTTTAAATTCAAATTTAATTTAACTCTCATTTAATTCCCGTTTTCCCATGGGATCTCGCTAGTGTGATAAACTCCTTAGAGTGAAACAAAAGTTGACTGAGCTAGTGTGGTGAGGGAGGACATAAGCCATGGACAAATGGCAATAAGAGAGAGGAAAATGAAACAGAAAGATGGGCACCAAAATGGGCACGTCTACTTCAGGTGGCAGGAGAGCTTGGCTGCTGTTAGACCTTGGGTATTGTACACTTTAAAGTGAGTTAATGGCTGGGGAAGCCATCAGGGAACAGTGCTTTGAGTGTTGGACTATGATTTTGGAGACCAGAGTTCCATTCCCAACTTGGCCATGAAACCCACTGGTTAACTTTGGGCAAGTCACACACTCTTAGCCTCAGGGAAAGGCACTGGTAAACCTCCTCTGAACAAATCTCCCCCCCCCAAAAAAAACAACACCCATGATAGGGTGTTTTAGGGTCACCATAAGTCAGAAACAACTTGAACATACACAACAGCAAAGTGGCTGGGGCACTGTAGGCACTGTATATCTTAGGTTGCAAAAGGTCTTAGGCACTCTTGCTGATCCAAGTTCCCTGTTAACTGCTATACCCCAATGGGTTTCATTCTCGGTTTCACATACTAAAATGAAGCTGGGGTCTCTGTAAACGCTTTAAAAGTCAATTAGCAATTCTACGAGTTCTCTTACTGCTAAGCAAATTTACAGACATAGAAAAGTTGTGCTTAAGAAGTCTGTTTTGAACTAGTGTTGTCCACTGGTCTACTATAGACAACCTGGAATTTTAGGAACATACAGAACAGAACATTTAGATGTGGTACCAGTGTAAAGAAAGTTGACCATAAAGCTTGTGAGCCAGTATAAAACACACACACACACACACAATTAGCTGCATGGCTAAGTAGGGGAAGAAAATAAAATCCACAGCTGAGTAATATATCTACTAGGACCGTGTGTGTGTGTATTTAAAGTGAAGCATTCTGGTTGCACACCAGGGGTGGAAATACTATTGTACTGTACCACTGTGCAAAGTATTGTAAGACTGTGCTACAAGGCACAGTGTTATTTTGCAAAGTTCTTAATTCAGCAGTCTACTATATTATTATTATTATTATTATTATTATTATTATTATTATTATTATTATTATTATTTCTATTCATGGTGGTGACCAAAATCAGTGTATTAACCTGTCACAAGACACTCTTCATCATCATCCAAGTTGGCTCAGCCAGAAAAGATTCCTATATGGACTGCTTTCTAAGTTGACACCTGTGGATTAGGATTTGACGGTTTATCCAGTTTAAGACACATGCATGGCCAGCAGATGGGGAAAAGATATTACCTGGCAAATAGTACTACATATAAATGTCAGCTATTGGCATAAATAATGGCAACAACATTGCTCAGATGACACATGAGAATCCACAAAGCTCAAAGTGTCTTTGCTTCAAATGTGAAACAGAAAGTGCTAAAAGTGTAAAAATAATAGCCTAGTCTTGCTTTTGTCAACTACCCAGCAGGGTACACATGCCTCTAACATTTTGCTCTGATTACAGTGGGCCCTCAAATCCCATGATATACAGTGGGGTAATAAAATGGTGTCCCTTATATAAAATGCCAAAATCAAGATTTGTTTTCGGAAATAAGGGGGGTTATTTTCAAGCCATGGATGGTATAATGCATGAATGCTGAATCCTATTGTTTACATGACACTCCTACATAGGGAATTGTCAAAAGGTAGGAACAGCCTGGGCATTTCAGGTCAATAAAATATTGTACAGTGTGAGAACCAGCTTTGCAATTGTGCATGCCTATAACTGCTTACAGATATCATGTGAGAATTTTGTGTGTCCACCAGGATGTACTGATATGCCAGTGATTCACAAACAATTTTCTACTGTCCTTCTCCATGAAATCTTTGTTCTCTTCCTACCAAGCATACATAGAAATCAGAAATAAGATGGTATGGACAATCTTGCCTTTATTATTCAATGATATATCTTTACACTTCAAGTTCTTGACAAGTTCTTTCATAGCTACCCTTCCAAGTCCTAGTCTGGTTTCTTGATTGCAATCCCTATTTTGATTAATAACTGATCCATGGCATAGAAAACCTTTGTAGATGTCTTCATCATCCACTTTAAAGTTGTGTAAATAATCTGTGATCATTATTTTTGTAAATTAAAATGGACAGGAATGGCCCACTTTGAAGCAGGCACCCACATAGTCTTCTACTCAGGGAATGAAAAGATACAAAGAAATGGGGTGGCTTTCATACTAAGAAAAGATAACAGCGAAAGTAGTCTTTGGCGCATTACAGAGTGCCCAAGAAGGGCGCTCTGCCACCGCCGCTGGTTGCCAAGTCCAGGAACCGCAGCGGCCACACTGCGCAGTTCCTGGGCACAGCAAGAAAGAAGTGCCAAAATGGTGCTTCTTTCTGCACCCCGGAAGTGGCGCAGCGAGGCACTTGTCACGCACTCACGGTGTCACTTCTGCTGTGCAACATCCATATGCTATGCATCCGTGACGTCAAAATGGCGGCCCCCGTGTGGATGGGCGCTGCCATTTTGTACGGACTCGGTCCGTACTAGGGTTGAGGGGTGTCCGGAAGGGACGCCCCTTCTCAACCCTACTACGCCCCTTCCTAACCCTAGCATGCCCCTTTGGCGCGTCTGTATCGCGCCATAGAATACAAAGTAAAATCAGACTAAATCATCTCAATAAGGCTACATTGGAAACCAATGAATATCACCATAATTCAAGTATATGCACCAACCATAGATGCAGAACAAGAAGAAATTGATAGATTCTACAAAGGAATACAGGAAGAAATTGACAACACACCAGCACAAAATGTCAAGCTGATTATGCCAAAGTTGGAAGGAAAGAGGATTCAAAAACAGTAGGCAGATTCAGATTAGGCATAAGAAATGAAGCAGGTGAGCATCTGATAGATTTCTGTGAAGCCAATAACCTATTCATTGTGAACAAATTTTTCATCCTACCAGAAAGAAAGTTATACACATAGACATCACCAGATGTCTATACGCAGACATCACCAGAAGCCAAGATGACAAAACTCAGGTTTTTTTACTTTGGACACATCATGAGAAGGCATGAATCATTGGAAAAAACAGTAATGCTGAGAAAGGTAGAGGGAAGTAGAAAGAGAGGAAGGCCACATGCAAGATGGATGGACTCTGTTAAAATGATCACAAGTATGAGTTTGCAGAAGTTGAGCAGAGCAGTGGAGGACAGAGGGTCTTGGAAATGTCTCATCAGCAGGGTTGCAATGGGTCAAGATAGACTCAAGGACAGTTAACAACAACCCATACATGTTTCTTCTTCTAATTACTGAAGCTGGGTTTATGATTCTACCACATTTGGGTTCCCCTGCTAGCTTATTAAAAGACAGCTACAATAAATACCATGTGCAACCAGTCAGTAATTCATTTCTCATGACTTTTTAATCCCCCAGTGTAGACCAGGATGTGAATGGCAAACTCCACCAATATGAGATGGGAATTGCTATTTGCACCTGCCCTGGGAACTTTATTATCTGAGCAAAGGTAATAAAGGGGAAAGTGTCTCTCTCTCTCTCTCTCTCTCTCTCCCTCCCTTGAGCCAAATAGTAATGCACACTGTCTTGTTAAAGCCAGGCTGGAAGCAGCACCGCTACATAGTTTTTCCAGATGTGTCTCCATTCCCTCACGTCTCTGACAAAAATTATACACCTGACTCCCACACACTGCTATTTGAGACCTAACTTGGGATACCGGAGTCCTTAGGAGATCTGGCTCCTTTCAAATGTATTAACCCTTCCCTTGCATGAGATAGTATCAGCCCACAAATATTAACACCTGAGGCAAAGGATGAGATAACTCCATTCCAAGTGTGGAATCAAAGTGGACTGGCATCTAAATATTATTATTTCAGCACTGCTAGTTGGATAATACCTGTTCAGTTTAGGATGTGCAGGACTGCAGAAGAGAGAGATCCTCTAACAAAGGAGAAAGGTCTGGGGATTTAAGAGTAATTGTTGTACATCTGCCACTCTTGCCCCTAGCTATCTGCCATCTGAGGCAGTTGCTTCACTTTGCCTAATAGTAGTGTCAACACTAAGGGCATATCTACACTGTAAAAATAATGCAATTTGACACCACTTTAGCTATCATGGCTTCGTCCTACAGAATCCTGTGATTTGTAATTTTGTGAGGCACCAGCACTCTTTGGCAGAAAAGGCTATCTTGTAAAACTACAAATCCCAGGGCTCTGTAGGATGGAACGACAACACTTAAAGTGGTGTCAAATGGCATTATTTCTATAGTGCAGATGCATCCTAACATACACAGGCAGGAAGGGGATTGCCAATAGAAACATTTCCCCCACAAATATAAGAATCTGTGGCTCCCAAGAGGCATTGGTTTGTACCTGAAATATATAGAGCCCTCCACCAATAAATATAATCAGTTATTGTTCAATTGACTGATGACATATGCATACATTTTGTATGACATACAAAATAAGTCTAAAGAGGAAAACACATCACTCTGCCATTACAGAAAATGCATGGGATGTTTAAGGCTCAGGAAATGCTCTTCATTTTCTCTCTATGGTTGTAAAAACTGAACAGTGAAGAAAGTCGGCAGGAAGAAAATCAACTCATTTCAAATATAGACAGTTCTGGGGAAGAGTTGTACAGATACTGGCTGCTACAGAGACAAATGAATGGGTCTTACAGCAAATCAGCCTGAACTCTCACTGAAAGCAAGGATGACAAACTAAGGGTGTTGTACTTTGGACATATCATTAGATGACACAAATAACTGGAAAAGATGATAAAGGTAAAGTGGAAGGCAGTAGAAAAACAAGGAGACTGCAATATAGGTACACTGATTCAATCAAGGAAGTAACGGCTCTGAATGTGCAAGACATGAGCAGAGTATTTGATGACAGGGTCTCTCAGAGGACTTATTCATAGGGTTATCACAAGTCAAAGTCAGTTTGATGGCAAATAACAACAACAAAGGCATTCAAACATGGCTGAACGATTCTGGGAAATACAGCCCAAACAAGTACCTTTTTCAATTTCTTCACATTATAGTAGACATATTATTCTAAGCTATGTTTAGGGAAGATTGTCTACAGCTCAACAGTAGAGCACAGGCTTTACATGCCAACATTTCTGGGTTTGGTCTCAGGCAGCAATGTACAGCAAGCAGGAGCCCTGGTGGCGCAGTGGTTAAATGCCTGTACTGCAGCCATTCACTCAAAACCACAAGGTTGCGAGTTCAAGACCAGCAAAAGGGCCCAAGCTCGACTCAGGCTTGCATCCTTCCAAGGTCGCTAAAATGAGTACCCAGATTGTTGGGGGCAAATTAGCTTACTTGCTAATTAGCTTACTTGCTGTTCACCGCTATGATCTTTGGAACAGCGGTATATAAATAAAAACAAACAAACAAACAAACAAAATCAACATCCACCAATCACCTTCTGTCTAGAACCCTGGAGACCTGCTGCTAGTCTGTATATTCCAGGGGGTGGGTTATGTGAGACCCTCTAGATGTTATCGGACTGCTCCTCTCAACAACTCTTGCCACCATCATTATTAGCAAAGACTGATGGGAGTTGCAGCCTATCAACATCTGGAGGACCACAGATTCCTCACCCTTTATACAGTCGGCTCTTCTTATACACTGATTTTTTATACACGGATTCAAGCATCCACGGTTTGAAGATGTTCCAAAAAAGTATAAATTTCGAATATCAAACCTTGATTTTCCATTTTTATAAGGGAGATCATTTTGCTATGTCAATATATTTAATGGGACTTGAGCATACACAGATTTTGTTATCCATGGGGGATCTTGGAACCAAACCCCAGCGTATAACAAGGGTCCACTGTATAGATGACCATTCAATGCAAACCAATGTTTTCATTTTAGGCAAGGCAGTTTCAGAGAGCCAGTATGTTGTAGCGGTTTGGGTGTCAGACTAGGACTCTGGGCAATTGGGGCTCAAATCCCACTCAAACATGGAAACCACTGAGTGGCTTCCACTGGGTGACCTTGGGCAAGTCACACACTCTCAGCCCCGGAAAACCATATGATAGGTCTGCTTTAGGGTCACCATAAGTTGGAAACTACTTGAAGGCACACAACAACAAAGGCAGCTTGTCCTGTTCCTGAGGCATCCTTTCTATGTGTGAGAGAAGAAACTATGTTTCTTCCAGTTGCAATCCTTTATACATGTCTGGTCAGAAGTGGGTCCCATTATGTTCAAGGGGACAAATTTTCTGGTGAATGTGAATAGGATCCCAACTTTATGGCTTTCTGAGGCTAATGAGACTCAAAATTACTTTATAACCAGAGAATGATGTGATAAAAAAATAGCCAGGGTCTCCCCAGATTTTCAATAAAATAAATAGCTGACTGTGAAGTATTGTAGTATCCTATTGCTTTCTCCATCCATTATACAATATGTGGGTCATCATCACTCATAAACAAGAGTTAATCGCAATTTGATTACTCTCATCTCCACTGCCAAATTGACATGTCTGAGCTTCACAAACATAAACAGGGGAAGTCAAAGATGGTTTGAATGACCATCAGTCACAAAGATAACTGAAATGGAAAGGGATCACTTTCCTTCATCCTTAGGCCCAAAGACAGTAGGACGTGTAACAAACATAGTTCCATTTGAATTCATTTATTCTGTAGGTGGATTTTGATATAGGCTGGTGTTTGTAAGAGCTCTGCCTTTGCTTAGGATGCTATTTTGCAGCAAAAGTTAAACACAGAGAGAAACCGTCATCTTTTTAGAGCTGAAATAATAATCATCAACCTTTTTTCAATTTCAGCAGCTTTGCATTTGCAGCAGATTATCTTTTCTCTTCCCCCCCCCTTTTTTTTTTTAAAAAATGCTCTAAACCACTACCAAAATCTTGGAGCGTGATAGGCTTTATAGGAAAGAGATTAATGCAATATTATCTAGCCGAATTGAGGGAGCTCAACTGGGTTTTAACCTTTTGAATTTGTTACATTTGCAGAAGCAAAGCAAATGTAATAAGCAAAAGCTAAATGTCAAGTGTTATATGCTGTGTTGTCGCCACTAAAGAGGCTAGCCTAACTCTGAAAAGGAAAACATCTTCACTCTCAGGTTCCTGTTAACATTTGGCAGAACAAGAGTGGGATTTTTAAGTGTCTTCCTGCTTATTAACTAAATTATATATATAGTGTTGCTCAAAAGTAACATCTTTTGCACCAGCTGCACCTAGTGCTTAAATAGGCTGTTTTATTATACTTTCCAATTTATCAGGGCATATTTGTTCCAACTTCCCAAAACCTGCCATTTTTCTTTCGTATGTATTTTCTAATGCAGTTCATGCAGATCTGCAACAATTAGCATGCCTTCTAATTCTTTGTTCAGGTTTTGAGCACTGTTGCTTGTACAAAAATGACAGCGGCACCTGCCCATAACTAGAAACTATCAACAGGCTTATGGGATAGTTCATAAAATAGTCCACTGTCTTGGCTCAACGTTATGGTATTCTGGAATTTGTAGTTGCGTGATATATTTAGCTTTCTCTGTCAGAGAGCTCTAGTGCCACATTAAAGTACAATTCCCAGGATTCCCTAGCACTGTGTCAGGGCAGTTAAAGTGGTCTCAGATTGGATTATTTCTGCAGTGCAGATGCAGTCTACCTTTCTGTTTACTCTCTTACAACCAGAAGCGGCATTATTTCTGCAATACAGGTTAGACCAGTGAGGGCAAATCTTTTAGGGGCCATGTGCCCGAACTAAAAGGTCTCCTGGCACCAGGTGTTACCCGGTGCAGGGCACTAGACTTCTGGGACAGGACTTCTGGGGTGGGACTGTCCAGACAGCTGAAGGCCCGGGGGTGAGAGGAGAAGAAGAACATGTGCTAACCACTATTTTGTGGTCTTTCAGTCTTTCTCTTCCTTACTTAAGTTCATGGTTAGCACATTTCCTTCCCTTAACTGTTTTGCATTCTTCCCTTCATTCTGGAAGCCTTTCAACTACAACAATCCTGATCGCTTCGTATCAAGAGTGCAGGTATGATGTTACTTGACCGCTGTGCAGCCATCTTATTTGAAAAATCACTAATATGAATAAAATCAGGATTCTTTGGGCTGCTTCAGTGGACATCTTATAAGCAAGCAAGTTTACATTAAAAGACTAATGAAGACCTTGGGGAGAGGTAATATAATACTGAGTTGGATAGAGAATTAATCTTCAGAATAGGGTGGCTTGCTACATATTACCGCAGGCAGCCATGACAAGCCAGTGGACTGTTACATTCTGAAGAGAGATAATTGGAAACTCTTCTCCTACCATCATTAAGGTAATTTCTGGAAAATAAATTGGTGGTATTGAAATGTATTGGGGCAATTAAATAGAAGGTCGTCTGAAGGGCAAGTAATGGCATTGGTGCGATAATGGAGATAAGTAACATGACTAATGTGGTTTGGGTTGTTCCTAATGAATTAATCTGTCAACCTTTTGGCCTACTTTTCTCCTGTTTACAGTCCCGGAAACAGAACTATCCTCTGCTATGTTTTATTATCTTATTTTTGAATACTGTGGTCAGCCTTCATGCTTTTATTTGCTGCTCCCATACAGTAGAAGATGAAAAATATTTTCCCTTGTCATCTGCCTAAGGGAGCCATAATTTGGATGCTGTTGTTGTTGTGTGCCTTCAAGTCATTTCCGACCACAAGGTGAACCTATCACAGGGGTTTTCTTGGCATGTTTCTTTGGGAAGGACATTGCCATTGCCATCCTCTGAGGCTGAGAGAGTATAACTTGCCTAAAGTCACCCAGTGGATTTACGTGGATGAGCTGGGATTCAAACCCTGCTGTCTAGAGTCATAGTCCAATGCCCAAAGCACTACACCACACTGGCTCACAATTTGGATGCTACTGGTGGCTTTTATGTATTTCAGCACAGGGTGAATAATGCCTACAATTTTGTGGCTAAGTAAATAACAATAATACATATTGTACAGTGCTTCATATACATTGATCAGGTTGGTATGATGTCCTATAACATGCATCAGGTATTGTCAGTATAAAAAAGAAGGAAAAGCAGAAACTGGGGAGCATCTAAGGGAAACCACAGGAGAACCTGGAGACACATCTCAAGATGCTCAATACTAATAAAATAACAATATTTGGGGCATCTTGAGATGCATCTCCAGTTTCTTCTAGACAGTGCTTTTACTTCTGGTGTGTGTTAGGATACATTCATACAAGACCATTTTCTCATCAGAAAGGAGGAGTAGGAAGGAACAACAGCAGCTGCTTATTGACTTGACCCTTTAATTATAAAAAGAAAAGTAACTTGTTTATATAGTTATAAGCTTTTATAGTTACATTTTGGGATATTTCACAAGACATTATGTGTATGTGCACGTGTGTGTGTGTGTGTGTGTGTGTGTGTGTAGCTCTCTCACACCTTTATTTATATTCCTTAGCCCTAGTTCCACATTTGAGCATGCATATAGTGTATTTTTTATTTCACTCTCTCTATTGTCCCATTTTTCTTTCCACTGCATTTTCCTGTCCCTTAGGAAATCATAATTGCCCCATTTTCATAATTTATATCTATTTTATGATCAAAAGGACTACATTGCTGTTACAGCTGTAGGATTAACATTTTTTAATGCTACAGCCACAGTCCACACTATTTTGGGACCACATTCCATTGCACAGCCAAGTACACTTAAGGTTGTTATCATATACATACTTACTTTGACTCAATCCCATTGAAATCCTAAGAATATATTCCAAGTAATCAATCAAAGTATTGGAATTAGAAGGCATACACTTTGAAATAAATGAAGTTTAATTCTGTGCTGGATTTTGGTTCTAAAGTTGTTTTTTTAATATCCCTCGGTGCGCATAGTAGAGCATTAGATAACAAACACACCACCCAGTGGGAGAAAGACAACAGTAACATACTTTTTAATGAAATAAAGCAAAAATAGTACAGTATATCAAAGACTTTCTGCTTCATTAGCCTTTGGTAAATTGGCCTTTTAAAAAAAACATTGTTTTTTTTTTTTGCTTTTTTTTTATTTACAAAAGGTAAATAAAACATTCAAGCTCAAGCTTGAATGTTTCCTTGTGATTCATCTATGCTTGTTAGCAGAAATCACATAGGTTTCTAGTTACTGATACAATAAATGCAGACATACTTTTGCTCAAAAGTAGCATACCTTTTTCATTAATTATGAAAAAGCAAAGTCAGGTTTTCAGAGTTTAACTCCTGACAGATATTCAAAGCTAAACCTAAACATGTACCAAGGTTTCCACACAAATAGTGGACATCAGTGCTGCATATACCTATCTAGGGACTCAGTAATTGGGTTTCCCTTTTAAGTGTGATGTTCCACCAAGTCTCTGGTTCATCTACATGACCATACCAACCAAAGGCTTTGTAGCACCCTAAAGATTAATAAGACTGTTATGTTCACTGAAACAGAGTTGATACTACCACAAAACAGACTGGATGCCTCAGGCAGTTGATACAAAGGAGCAAGAAATTGTGAGTAACAAAGAAGGGGGAGAGAGAGGAGTATTTTTTACTCTTATTGACGGGAAGAGGCATTTTGTTGATTTTCTGCTGCAGATGTCAAAATAACATGCCGGGCCATACATATAAACTTTAATTTGTGTAGGTAGAGCACTATTTGCCTCTATTAACAAAATATTTACATTGGTCCTGCCCTTCAGGGAAGTTTCCCCCCCCCCCCAAACACATACTCATCTCATTCACATATTACACTTTTAGGTGTACACTTGAAAAGTCTTTGGTATATGTCTATATATTTCAAGGTAAGCACTGATCCCAATTTACAGAGAAATTTGTTGTTTAGGTTGGGGAAACTCAGTTTCTCTGCAGGTAGTACTGCTCTTCTAGGCAGAATCCTCTGGTGAGGAACTGAGCTAGGACACTGGAAATTTCAGTTACTGTTTGCAACAGGCTCTTCTTTCTCTGAAACCCCAGATGTTTTTGGAATGAAATTGAATTGCATTCTGTGGTTAATAAAACAATCTGCAAATGCTGAATATAAGCCCTGAAGAGTGAAAGAGATGCTGTCTCAATTATACAAGAGCCCTCCCATATTAAAATAACATTTACTTTAAGCAGATCACCCATAGTTTCTGGTGAGCAATAAATCTGAATCTATGTGTGTAACAGCATAGCAAGCTGCCTTATGCCAAGTCATATCATTAGCCCATCTATCACCTCAGTACAGTCTATATGAGTGTCAGCAGTTCTCCAGAGGTTCAGAAAGGATCATCTCCCATCACCCGATGGAGATGTCAGTCATTGAACCTGGGACCTTCTGAATCAAATCTGGGAATGGTGATAAGCGCTCCAGTTCTGGACAGGGTCACACTTCCCCTAAAGGACTGTGTCCGTAGCTTGGGGTTACTCCTGGACTCGTCGCTTCAGCTGTCATCTCAGGTGGATGCGACGGCCAGGAGTGCCTGTTATCAGCTTCAGCTGATACGCCAGCTATGACCCTTCCTGGAACGGGAAAACCTAGAAACGGTTGTACATTCACTAGTAACCTCTCGTCTCAATTTCTGCAATGTGCTCTAGATGGAGCAACCCTCATGCCTTGTTCGGAAGCTGCAACTGGTTCAAAATATAGCAGCCAGATTGGTTACATGGAGTTCTAAATCTGATCCTATTACACCTATCTTAAAATCCCTACACTGGCTGCCTATTAGCTTCCAGGCACAGTATAAGGTGTTGGTCATTACCTATAAAGCCCTACATGGCTTGGGTCCAGCTTACCTGAGGGAACACCCCCTCCCATACAATCCTTCCCGCACTCTCAGGTCCTCTGGGAAGAATCTCTTGCAGTCTAAGAAAACCAGACTGGTAACGACTTCCCAGAGGACGTTTTCTGTTGCCGCTCCAAAAGTCTGAAATAACCTGCCAGAAGAGATCCGCCATATAACATCTTTGGAGGCCTTTAAGAAGGCAACAAAAATATATCTATTCCGGCAGGCCTTCCCTAATTGACCTCCTTGGAATGTTCACTCTCCAGTTGCATAGCTGTTCCCACAGGACTGTGATTGTGCTTGATTTTATTGACTGCTTTATTGGTAGAATTTTATTGGGAATTGTTGTTTTTAACGCTATTTTAAGGTGGGAGGGAGATAGGGAATTGGATTTGCTATGTTTTTACTTGTGGCTTGTTGCGTTCTATTTTTATTGTACTTATGTTTGTTGTTACCCGCCTCAATCCAATACAGAGAGAGGTGGGATACAAATTATTATTATTATTATTATTATTATTATTATTATTATTATTTCCCACTGAGATATGGAATTCCTTTGGCTAAGGATGCTAGATTCAATATGAGATCCTTTTGCTCACAACAAACAAGGGTGGAATGGAGGGACAGCTTCTGCCACTGAAGTAGTGAGCAAATCTGCACACAGTGAAATGTCCGCTGCTGGGGTACTATAACTGTGCATTGCAGAGAAAAATTGGCAGTTATAATACATGCAGCCTGGAGACCTCATATGACCCTCCAAGGCTCTTCAGGAAGCCATGAAACCCTCCAGATTTCCCAGACCACCCTCTCTGTGCCAAAATTGCCTTTAGTCAATGACTTGCCTTTCTCCATTTCTCCACCTGTCCACTTTTGAGAGTATTCCATGTGACCCAACAGTGTGTTGGGGGCTCAAATGTGGCTCCCAGACCACGTTCGTTGGCCATCCCTATTGTAGACAAACTATCCTTCAGTAATGCTTTCATTACCAAGTGTTAGAAGCAGATAGTGCATTATTATTCTGAGAAATACCAAAGGTTAATACTGAAAGGAAGGTTATTTGCATGCCAGGCACTGGGTCAACCCACTGAATACAGAATGTGCTAAGAGAAACCTCTGAGTGAACATGCCTAGAAGGGTTGTGCTGCCTGTGCATCCAATGAACTCCATGATTGAACTTTTGACTTCCCTTGTGTTCAAGCTGTGCTGTAAGAACTTCAATGACATATTTGCTGTGGGTTTCATATTTCTTCATAATTATCAGAAAGCATCCCTTCTGCAGTTTTTATTTGGTGCAGGGCAGCAATATTCTTAGTCCTACATGAATTGCCTGAGGTTGCACTTTACAATAATACCAAGTAAAGCACAGAAAGATCAAGCAAGGATTGTTTTATAAAAAATGAAAGAAAGAAAATGGGAAGGAAATGAGAAAAGGAAAAGAATAAGGAAAAGAAAAAAAATGGGATGCTGCTCTATTTAGCCCTTGCTTTGATCAAGTCATCCTGCAGAGAGATAACCAGAGGCTTATTTACTGGGGCCTCATTAAAGAGATGTTCATTCCCAAAGGGCAACAAAATGATCTCCCACTACTATTTTTACAGGAGCATCTATGCAAACTGTCTCGCGGAATGCACTTCAAGCATTTTAACCACCCTCCACCAAGCAGTTAAATGCACCAAGCATTTAAAAACAAAAACAAAAAACCCAAGAGTACAAAAGTGTAAAAGAAATCTCATCATTTAACATGTAGCTAAAATTATTGCTGATGTAAAATAAAAATCTTTCCAGTTATTGATAAACATATACATTGTCATCATAAATATCAGATTAATACTTTGAGTCTCTGTGCCAATTTATGCCAATTTAATTTAACACTCTCTTCCTCCAAAGCTCTTGTTAATTAAACCCTGACCACCCATGTCTTTGTCACAGTTTTAATGGTGTCTCCCCACCATGATGCCTGATGTACTTTATGAACCACCCATTCTTAGATTTTTCAATTCCATCAAATAAACAGTCAAGGAGAATGCTGCCTGAAGGGATGGATTTTTAATCCCTTGACCTATAATGCTGTGGTCCAGCCGCAGCTCTCTAGAAGCTCAGCCCAGCTGCTTATGAAGGGATTTTCCTTCAA
>NC_056524.1:163408826-163500559 GCF_019175285.1 Sceloporus undulatus
TACAGGTTGATTGTCAGCTTGCTTGGTATCAGGGGTGGATCAGACTGTTGCATCCAGTATTGTTTAAAAATGAAAATGAAAATAAAAGAACAGATTGTTAAGTTTTATATGTAGCTGACAGGTGATTGTTAAAATCAATGGTGTGTCAACATTCCTTCCTTCCTTAGGTCTTTTACCATTCTTCTGTTGAGTGAAAGCAAGAGCAAAATACAGCATCACTGAAGATTGTACATTTGGGTCACCATATGTTATACAAAACATTTCACAAGGGATGACTGGGATAATGTGTGTTTAGCCCTTTTCCACTTCTCTGACTGGACTGTTAAAATGGAAAGCATTGAGATAAGAGAGAAAGCAAGAGAGTCCAAAAATGTAAACATGATGCACTCCTTTTTGGGGACAACAGAGGCTGTGGAATTAAGTTGGAATTATGCAACCTCTCTCTCATTCAGGGGTTACTCAGAAATAATCCTGGCAGAATGTGGTTGAATCTTTGTTATTCGTATGCATTTTGAATACATCTGATTAAGTTTGGGGACAGGCTGCTAAAAAACAAACAAACCACTTAACCTGTGATAATTAATCTCAGGGTTTTTATCAAGTTTTCCTAAAAGATTCGCATTGTCAGCTGTGTGAATAACTGATGTGAATAGACTCGGGATAAACTGAGATAAAACTTTGCATGCTTTGAATGGGTTTTAAATACATCTGCATTATTGACTCCATCTTTATTCCCAGTGCTGACACGTGTCAGCAAGAGAACTCACAGAGATGCACAGAAAGAAAATATGGTGTCAACAACAAAACTGGAATGCATGACTGAGATTATTTGCATAGTTGCACTATTATTATTATTATTATTATTATTATTATTATTATTATTATTATTATTAGCCCGCCTCTCCCTTTCAGATCGAGGCAGGTTCCAAAAAATAATCAAATAACAATTACATAGTACAAAAGTCATAAAATCACAATCCCCATTCTCAATGCTAAAAATCATCTGAACAACCCCCTCACTCTCTTTCTCTGTCTCTCTTCACATTCTTCAGTATCTTTGCCTCTAATCTTTAATATACCAGGTTCTTCTTTCCCTTTCTCTAAAAGGTGGGTGGCAGATAAATCTCCTAAGCTGCCCCAGTCAGCTGGAAAACCATGTCTTCCCCCCCTTTTGCCTAATTGATTTTTTTAAAAAGAGAGGAAATCAATAGTCAGTTATGGGGGGACCTTCTTTTGACCTCGGCTTCTGCTTCTTTCCCACCTCCGTCTATTGAAATATCAAAGCCTTCCTCTGGGCCCCCACAATTCTTCTAATTTATACCCTTGAGGAGTAATCATTCTTGCTCCTCTTTCATCTGTACCCTGCCACAGTGTCTACCACAACCTAAAGCTCACTTCTAGATGTTTACCAACTAACATGCTGCATAATAGAATATTAAAAAGTGTCTTATGATATTTTTGTATAAATTGTAAGAGAACACTTGGAATCCCTCTATAATTCTGTATGAGTGAGCTGCCAGACTTTTGTGAGGCTACAGTTTTCATATATATTTCCCCCACCCATGGGCTATATTTTAATATACATTTTCTTATTATTATTATTATTATTATTATTATTATTACAGAGATTTTTCTATTCTGACACAGTTGTGGGATTATTAATTTTCTTTGAGGGTGTAATTCCTCCCTTTCCCCACACCATTTATATAAGCCCCTTGCATTATATTCCTATAGAGATATTTTCAAATTTAATAATAATTGTCATAAAATTAGAGCATGTTGTTATTGCTATTCAGCTTTATGGGGGAGGAGGGTTTATTTATTAGTCTGTTTGACAAAAAGGAAAAGAGAAAAACCCACTGCTCCAGCATGTTCTGCTATATGTGTGTAATTTCAAATCGATTTTAGGACTTAAAACAGAAAGAGATATATAGAAAGTTTGTCATAAACCTGGTGTAGTGGCTTGAGTGTTGGACTAGGACTCTGGGAGATCAGAGTTTGAATCCCCACTCGGCCATGGAAACCCACTGGGTGACTTGGATCAAGTTGCACTCTCTCAGCCTCAGGAAACCAATGACAAACCCCCTCTGAACAAATCTAGCCAAGAAAATCCTCTGATAGAGTCAGACTTTCATTCAAAGTTAAGGGTTGAATGTATCTGGTTTAGACTTTCTATATTATTGTTATATGTCTTGAAGTTATTTCAGATTTATAGAAACTTCAGTGCATATAACAATATTGAAAGTCTAAACCACAGACATTTGACCCTTACCTTTGAATGCAAGTCTGACTAAAAAGAGTCTTATGATATTTTCTAAACAGTGGCAAGATTAGAATCATTATAAAAATAAGACAAGAAAGAAATTAAGATGCAGAGACAACCTAGCTCCATCTCTGCATAGGTGAAATGTCATTATCATTACCCAAAGCATCATCTGTAGTGGACTGTGGTTCTCATAAATGCGCCACCTCAAATGTCTTGCTGAGGTTTGCCTTGCCACAATCCAGTGGTGGAAAATGTGTCAATCTCCACATGTTGTTATTTCCATGAGTCCTGGCCAACATAGTGAACAGCAAAGCATCATAGGAGCTGCAGGGCCACACACTCCACACACTTCATCTGGGTTGCAGATTAAATAAAACATTCCTATTTCCCCAATGTAGTTAAAGTGGAATCATACTGCTATAATCGTGTGGAGTGAATGGTTTCTTACTCTTGTCCTTGAGTTGAGAATCTCTTGAGGGGTTGGAGAATCTTCAAAAGACTATGCTTTGATAGCCACCTTCAATTCAGATCTCAATAGTGGTGAGATTTCTTCCCATCCCTAATAATAGTGTTTGCCCCACTGTAACCAGTCATTTGAGATGTGGTGCCAGAGAAGAGTGCTGAGGATTCCATGGATGGCCAAGAAGACAAACAAATCAAGCTGAAACTCTCCCTGGAATCAAGGATGTCTAAATGGAGGATATCCTATTTTGGCCACATCATGAGAAGGCATGAATCATTAGAGAAAACAATAATGCTATTTAAGACAGAAAGCAGCAAAAAGAGAGGAAGACCACATACCAGATGGTTGGACTCAATCAAAGAGGCCATGGCCCTGAGCCTGCGGGAACTGAGCAGAGCGGTGGAGGACAGGGGGTCTTGGAGACATCTTATCCATAGGGTCACCATGAGTTGAGGTCAGCTCAAGAGCAATAACAAGAACAACAACAAACCAGTCAAGTGGGACTTCAAGCAAAGACCTTCCAGGGGATGTGAGTGGGTCTCTTTTGTTTCAGGAACTGCCTAGCACCCAGTTCAGAAGTACTTGAAACCTATCTCCCACTCCAGTCTTCAATAGCTATCCTAATGAAGACCTGTAGTTCCCAGAAAGCTCCACCTCTTTCCTTAACTAAAACAGCAGGAGCATGAGATTATTGGCTCCCCAAAATCTGCAACATCCCAACAAGTGCATTCCAATTGGCTACTCCAACATGCTGCTTGGTACACAACCGGAAGCACTAACTGGGCTGTCAATGGCCCATTTCACACTGTAATTCAAAGACGAAGTTTAGTGCAGACAACTGCCAGGCAAGTCATAAAAATAAATGAGTGTGTTTGGAGGGGATAAATCTTGAATGTCAGGCGCCACCAGAGCTAATCTAATATCAGAAATAGGGCTTAAGGCATATTGACTTCAGCAGATCTGCAGCTGTGTCAGCAGAGGGAAGGAAATTAGTTAGACCAGTTAGTCTTCCTAGCTGTGTCCCATTCCACTGTGAATATCTGCACATAAGATAATGGAAAGCCATAGTGAATAGTATAAGAAATGAAGCTTGTTTACTTCTGCATTGTAATAACAACAAGCAGGAGTGATCACAAAATGCTGCAGTATGGTGTGTTCTGGTTCAGGGTGCCAGGTAACAGCCCAAACTCATTTCCAGTTTATTCCATTTCATATTCGAACCCTTAATCAGGGTTCTATAGGTATTGATCTACTTGGGATCTATTCCAAGTTGTAGTTTGAATTTTAGATGAGTAATCCAAGGTCCAAGGTTCTGATAATTTCAGCCCTATGGACAATTCTTTTGATGTCATTCTTAACATCCAGAGCTGATTTACCAAACCTTTGATATGGGAACCACCAGCAGCTTTTGCCATTCAAGTAATGCAGATATCAGTTGTCAGATACATTTGTATGAACTTCTTCTGGTAACAAAAGGATTGTACAAGAAGTGATATGACAGAATTCCCAACGGATTCACATCTAGGAAGCCTCATTCACACGGGGAAGACATCAAATAATGAGCATACAGTTGTGAGATAGATTGTCAGCATCACAGATGGGCAGCCTGAAATCCATGCTCTGCACGTGGCCTTCGGCAGCTTTAAATAAAACCTGCTGATCCCAGAGGAGCCTTTTCATTCCAGTTTTGAAACATCTGCTTGTTTTTTTATGCTTTCATATATACACTTACATCTTAGATAAACCCCTTGAAACTAATATGTGCAAAGATTCTTAAGGTAAGCCCTAAAAAGCATCTCCCTATATGAGCTCATTAGTCATCTGGAGAGGTCCTTCCCTCTGTTGCACCACCTTCTCATGCTCTTTTGAAGGGAATAAGGGAAGGGGCCTTCTTGATGGCTGCTCCCAAGCTCAGGAACTTCTTCCCCAGAGAGACCAGGATGGTTTCATCCTTGCTCTCCTTCTAGCAACAGGTCAAAGTATTTTTATGCCACCAGCATTTTTCAAACTGACATTGATTAAAGGGTTTATATATTGTTTTAAATGCATTTTAATATTTTAAGGTTTAATATTTTAACTCATAAATTTTAACTTATTAATAAAAATCTTATATTTATACTTTTATTTTGATGTCTCTATGTTTTTAAACTTAGAATCCCAGAATCCTAGAGTTGGAAGAGACCCCCAAATGCCATCCAGTCCAACCCCCTGTTATGCAGGAACGCACAATCAAAGCACCTCTGAGAGATGGCCGTCCAGCCTCTGTTTAAAAACCTCCAAAGAAGGAGATTCCACCACACTCCAAGGCATGTGTTCCACTGTCAAATCACTCTTGATGTCAGGAAATTCTTCCTAATGTTGAGGTGGAATCTATTTTCCTGTAGTTTGAATCCATTGTTCCTGGTCCTGTTCTTTGGAGCAGCAGAAAACTATTTAAAACATGTATTGTTTTAAATACATTGTTAGCCAGTTTGAGTCCCATTAACAGGCAAGTGATGAGATATAAATGTTTAAAATTAAATAAATATTTTCCCCCATACATAGGACTCTCTTTGGATTTTAGAGCAACCTTAATACTGTAGTTGAGGGAGCAGCAAAGTGAAAGCAAAGCAGAGGATTTCTGATTAATTAGAACATATCAGAGAGGTTGAGAAAAGCTAAATGAGTGTCAAGAAGACAGAAGAGTTAGACTTCCCCAAGGGAGACCTAGGTTCAAATCTCTATTTGGTCTTGAAACCCTATCTTTCAGTGTACCTTACATTATGGGGTTGTTGTAAAGATAAAAATGAAGAGTAGGAGGTCCGTGTACACTGACCTAAGCTCCTCGGAGCAAATATTATAGGCTACACCTGTACATAATACAGTAAACTTTACATCAGCCCTGTCAAGTAACGGGTAGTATTTTCCAGTTATTAAAAATAAGAAAAATAAGAACATAATAAGTTATTTTAAAAATGATTTTTCTATTAACATCTCCTTCATCCTCATGGATTCATGGCTAAGAGAAGATGGTGGTATTTCCACTCTTGCTTCCAGTGATATTGGTGTAATTTACAATTTCTCAAATGGAAACCTTGACCAGGTCCATATATTTTATGAATCCTTCAACATGTCAGACACCATCTGGCTACAATTTTTTTCCACATGCTTCCCTTATACAGATCCATGGGGGATGGGAGAAAAGCAAGGCCATAATAGTTTATTCCTATGATTTCCCCAGACACCATTTCCACTTCTTTTTCTTCAGCATGCAATAAAAGATTATGCTCCCTCAGTATCATCGGTTGTTGAAATTGGACATCTCTTAACTGTCAAAATATATTTGTAATTGCAAGTTAATCCCTCCTGTATTGTCTATAATCAAATTCCCTCTTTGGTGTGTTGCAACATAAGGCTCACTTTGAAAATTGTACTCTGTTCAGAATTAAAATTTTATTCAGCTCAAAAGTGAGAAGCTCTTGAAAGCAATTTAACTCCTCTTAACTTGCTGTCTCAGAATTCCTCAAATACTTTATTGACTGAAGTGAAACCACCCCATGAATCAAGGGCCAAAAGCAGATGGAAGGGAAAAGCTTCCTGGGGTTTCCTAATTCATGGGGGGTTCATCCTGGGGTTTCCTAATTCATGGGGAGAATCCGCTAACTGCACAACTAGCTCCCACAACAGGCCAACAACCTATGTGCAGTCCACACCACCCCCTATCATTGCTAGGATGGTCGTGCCATAACAGGCAATTGTACCTACAAGCCATGCCATGCCATGCCATTACTTTCTCTGATCTGCTGCACATGCATGTGCACAAGTGCAAGGATAATCTGCTAGTAGCAAGCAGTCACCTCCCCCATTCCACCCATTGCCAGCCTATTGGACAGCCTATGTGACTGTCTGTTTGATCACATGATCAATTGACTGTTCATATGGTGTATTAATGCGCCCAGTGACACATTGGCACAGCACATGCCTGTCTAGCCATGACACACACACACCCTCCTGGTCTCCTGTCTCCCTCTTCCCCCAAGGCCTCCTGTTGGACCAGCCAGTTTGTTAATTATTTTATTAAATCAATTTCATTGTTTGCAATATGATGTGTTTGTCATTATTTTGCTTCACAGGGTGTGTGACGGGTCGATGGTGCTGCTGACCACTCATGCGCTTGTGCAATCGATTTGTGGGTGAGTGACAAAAAAAATTACGGCCAGCAATGGTACAGAGGCCACTTGGTCTGTTACTCATCTCTGTACCGACACACAATCCGCACACTAAAATGATAGTTCACTTTTTCATCCAACCACCCACCCTAAGAGCTCAAAACACTGCAAATTGCAGCAGTTTCCACCCTACACCCCAAGCCCTTCACACATCCTCAACCTCAAAAGCAAACAATAAAAATAAAAATAAAATGGCTGAAACTGGAAGTTACTAACACCATTTCTAGTCATGCTGGGTGCACTAGTATGGCCTGCCGGGGGTAGGCCCACCTACTCGACAGTTGCCCACCTTGATCTAATGGTAGGAATTACTCTTATTCTTATTTAGGCTTTTATTTGAGCATAATTCAACTTCGAATGATAGCAAGACAACCCATTGACAATAGTGGTTACGTAGATTTATCATGAAGTTCTTTTAAATGCCCTTGAAATTCCACCATATACTCTATCTGGCTTGGAACTTGAAAATTCACTCCAAAATTTGCTTAAGGTGAAAATTTATGTCAAATGGGCTACTCTTTGATTTTTCTGAAAGCCGGTGACAGAAGGGAGCATAGGAGGGGGGAGAGCCACCCAAATTTTAAATGCCCTCAAATGCCCTACCTGGATGAATAGATTTGAATTTGGCTGTGAATGTTTATTTCCATATATGAACATGCAATAACAGTTTTAAAAAGAGCCATAGATATACTGAAGTTATATATAGATAATAACGTTAAGAGGAAGTAAAATTAAACTTCTGGAAACAAACACAAAAGGCAAATGCTATCAAATGGAAGCATATTTAGTTAAAATTAGTGGGGGGAAATGAAGCACAAAACAACTAGGATGGTTTAAAGATACAATTTTATTTAAATACTGGTTATGCTTGTTTTGTTTTGTTTTGTTTTGTTTTGTTAAGCCAAACATAAATGTATAAAAGCACATTAGTATAATATGTTAAGGTTTTTGTAATCTATTTTGTAATATGCAATAATAATAATAAAAAAAAACACTGAGGCAGGCTTAATGGTTCCCTTGCTTTTGCCATATTGAAAAAAACAGGATAGTGGTGTATATGGCTGCAATTATAATAGGTGGCAAAATAATCAGCATCTGTGAAATGTAAGGCTAAGATATTCATTAAATTCCTACAATCAAATACTCTTGTTTATATGGTCCCAGTGGGGATAGAGAGAAAGAGGGCAATAGCAACCATCTAACCTCCATGTTGTATAAAATATTCATGGCACCATAAAGCATCTGAAATCCAGCGTTTGAAATACAAGTCTGAGGCAGCCAATATGATTGGGTTCCTTATGATCTAATCATTTTGGTCCCATATGTAGCCCCCAATCTGTTTAGGATTGTTAACATTCCAGGGTATTGTACAGCCTTCCCTAGAGAATGCTAGGAAGAATTACGGATAGTGGTGGGAACAGATGGGATGTCAGGGACTGAAAAAAACAGTGAAATATAATTTTTTAAAAGGGGGGATGGAGAAATGAGGACAGTTCTTAACTCCTTCCCTGCCTGCCATGCTTAGAGGCGATCATAAACAATTGGGTCAAATCAAAGCTTGGAAAAGTTAAACCCCTGCTAGCATGGCCAGAGTTGTCATCAAAAAGCTAACTTTTGCCAAGATCAGCTCCTAACCATCAGAAATGATGTGTAGTTAATTAACAGAAAACATTATTAGTAGCATTTTAGAAAGAATTTCTTTTTCCATACCATATGAAAGCAATCCTCTGTGCCCTGTCTTCAAGGTGAGATTGTAGATTCATGGCACTTTTTTAGTTTGAAGAGGCCTTGGTGGTCATCTGTGCTAGTGCTGCCAAAAGTGTGGTCCCCAAACCCTAAGCTAGTCAATGTGGGTTACTGGCAAGTTTCAGGAAAGAAACAGTTTAGTTAGGGGACTCAAATATGGTGCCATTCCCTTGAACATAGCGGGGGGGGGGGGGGGGATCTGCCAGACTCCTGCATCAGATAGCCTGAGAAATATTGACTTACTCCAGATTTCAGTGCAAGAATCTTGCAACTCAAGCATCCTTGGAAGATGGGCATCCAGCCTCTACTTAAATACCTCCAATAAAGAAAAGCTCATTGCTGCCTGAGGAAGTCCATTTTGCTGTTTGCTGGTTGTTACCATTAAGATTTCTCCTAATATTTTTTTTCAAAATCTGGTTACCATATACAGTCGACTATAAGTCAACCTCATGTATAAATCTAGGGCAGGTTTTGGGGCCAAACATATGGATTTTGATATGACCTGTGGATAAGTCGAGGGTAAAACCTAGCAACATGTGACAAAGGATGTAAAGGCTGAAGTAAAGGAAAACAATGCTAAAGATCTTTAAAAGTTTTCACAGGCACAATTATTTGTGCTTACCCTAAAGACTGCATGGATGAGATAGTAGAAAGGGTTGATGCTTCTTTTAAATGCTTCAAAAAGAGATTAAGTTCTCACCTTTCACCAGGGCACAGTTCCTTTTTTTAATAAGAATTTTTAAAAAGTACTTACATTGACCTGTGGATAAGTCGACCCAAGTTTTTTGGATCATTTTTTGACTAAAATTTCTAGACTTATACATGAGTATATACAGTACTTCACATTGGCACCCACTCATTTTAGTCCTTCCCTCTAGAACAGCAGAAAACAAATCTGCTTCACCTTCAGCCTGACAGTCCTCCAGGTAGACTACTTGAAGACAACTGCCACCCTTAATCTTCCCTTCGCCAAACTAGGCATACCCAGTTCTTTTAAAGATTTTTTTTCATAAGACCTTGTTTCCAGACCTCTCACCTTCTATACCTGTATCAGGACTACATCATTCCATAAAGAATGCAATGAGCAAGTTCTCCCATTCCACAATGCCCTGGGACATTGACAAATGGTTTCAGATTCATCTGTCTATCAGAAATCCTGTACAAAACAGTCCTTGACAGGCTTGGATTTTTTTAATGTGTTCTTTACTTTAGATTTCCTGTTTCTGGCTGGTAATTAAAAAGAGTAGTTGTTGTTGTTGAATTGGTGCATGAGCAGTGATCTTTGAGCACTTCTATCTATTGGGAGTAGAGAGCGAAGGATTAGTTCTATTTGTGTTTGCTTAATCCTTTGGCATGCATGACAGCAACACAGTAGCCAAAAACCAAAATGTAGGATTATCCCGTTAAAATGATGCACAGATTATGGGGTTAATGTGGCCTCTTTCTGTGATCTTTTGCAATTTCATGATGAGGTCAGAGGAAGAGCCTGGTGTTTTGAATTTTCTAGCAGAAACAAAAAGGTAATAGTTCTAAGAATTAATATAGATAGAAGTGAATCCAGTTGAAGTCAATGGGATTTATGTGCACATCATTATGGTTTAGGCACGGAGCAGGCAAAGAGACAGAAAGAGAAAGATAGGAGAGGACATGAGAAGGGAAAAGGAAAGTGGGAAAGAAAATGCATAGGGGAGCACATGGAGGATGGGAGGTGGCAGAGAGCATGTTCTCGTACTTGGAGGTAGAAGAACACTTGGGAGGAACACACAAGGGACAGTCACATAGGATGTGGATTAGGATGATCATGAGGGGGGGAGAGACAAGGGTCCTATTTCACAAAGTGTGAAAGCTTCATTTGCTGAAATCTTCACTGCATAATTATGAAAAGTAGAAGAGCCCTGTCTTCTTCCCTATGTGGCCACTGAAAGAAAGATACCGGGAGAAAGGAGTAATACACAAAGAGGAACAGAACCATAGGAGGTCCACTCAGTGGCATCACTAGGGATGCGGGGGTGCGGATTGCACAGGTGACACCACTTCTGCTCAAATACTTGTATTTTGGCAGAAACATTGTAGCATTTGTGAAGTCGAAGGCTTTCATGGCCAGCATCGATAGTTTTTTGTGGCTATGTTCTAGAAGAGTTTGTTCCTGATATTTCACCAGCATCTGTAGTGGGCATCATCATTTTTCTGAAGATGCCAGCCACAGATAGTGGTGAAACGTCAGGAACAAACTCTTCTAGAACATGGCCACATAGCCTGAAAAACCCACAAAAAACTATTGTAGCCTGTATCTCTTTCAAATGCTTCAAGAGATTGTGGGAGCGAGGTGAACCTCAGTGGGAGAAGAAAGGAGGGGCCTCAGAATTTTTTAAACTTAAAAATTCATATTTCAAATTTTTAATTAAAAAAATAAATTTTGATTTTTTTAAAAAAAACTTTCAAAATTTTCTTTAAAAACATTACATTTTAACCAGATCGTCACTATGTATAAGTAAATATATTTAGGTTATGCGTATGATATTGTAATTTGAAGATATAGTTTTAATTTTACTAATTGTTTATGTCACAACTATTAGCATTATATTCACTGTTATATGGGAATTATAATTTATGAGTAACATTAGTGCCAAATAAATTTAGTAAAGATTCTGTATGGTGTGAAATGGGAGGAGGAGGTCATTGAGAGGGGTTACACCATGAGTTACTGCACCGGGTGACACCAAACCTAGGGATACTACTGGGTCCACATGAAGTGGGAAGGGTCTGCCTGTGAGAGTAAGAAAGCAAATAAGTGGATTCAGCTTTGAAATGATACTGGGCACTGCTTATATTTTCAAAAATACTGTACATGTTATTGCCATTGAAGGATCTTATAAGCTGACAGAGTGTATCTACACTATACAGTTATATCAGTTTGGAATCACTTTAACTGCTGTGGCTTAATGCTATAAATACTAGGATATGTATAGATATATATATATATAAAATGCTACAAATACCAGGATTGCCAAGGCTCTTACAATTCTCCACAAGGGAGTTCTAGCTCACTCTTCCAAATTATAGCTCCAGAGTTCTCTGGCAGAGAATTTTAAGCAACTCACCAAACTGCAAATCCTAAGATCCCATAGAATGGAGCCATGACAATCAAAATGATATCGAGCTGATATATCTTGATATAGGTAGATATAGATACACCTAGAGAAGACTGCTTACGTGCATATAGCCATGCAAAGATGGAACTGAAACAGATACAGAAATTGAGATGCTTTGATATGTTTGATGACCTGCTGTTGATGTCCTAACTCAGGACAATCCTATAGGTTAATACGCCACCACATTTTACTCTGCTGTACTGCTGTAACACTACTCAGAACCCTGTCATAAAAAGACAGACCTTCCCTATTAAATGTGCGACAGTGAACTGTAGACATGACCTGCCATCAGTTCAAGAATGTTACCCTTTCTTTCCTTTTCAAAGCTACTAGGATTGAAGGCCGAATATGGGACCAAAATGACTGCTCCAATCAAGAGGACTTTCTTCCATCTCTAACAGACATTATTTTTTACATTTTGGTGTTCTTGTCTCCATTGTTTTACAGTCTCACATGCAGTTGGTGAAAGAGATGTGGCATTTTTAAGGCCAGTTAGGCCAAGAAACTGCATTTGCTCAGCAGGAATATTCATTGCTGTTGCATGAACTCTTCTCTGTGGTAGCAACAATGTGATATGTTGACTCTTATCAAGTTGGCAATAGGAAACTGATTATGCCATACAGAGTGAGCCCAGGCAGAAAGGAAGTCAATGAAGCAATGCACAGCCTACCAAACGGAAGTCACCTTTACCCAATATATAGGGGGAATATACATACACACAGCATGCCACACAACTCAGATTTGACAATGCATTCAAATATACAAAGAAGGAAGATCATCATCATATTTCTAACTCTAAAGAGGTGCAGGGACTGTGATGCTTCTACAGAGGTGGGAAGGATTTAACCTAACCTATTTTTAAGGGGTGGATGATGATAAATATCAGGACCACAGTGTGGGCTACAGCCTTAAAAGCCCCCCCATGCTGATGATAGGGTCCTAGTCAGTTTCCAAAAATGTCCTACAAAGTACAAAAGATAAGGTCTTAAAACCTAAAGGGCTTCATTTTCAGGTGTACATGAAATGGGTAGTGTGCCATCTGGTCCCACATCACAGTAAAAATATATATCCTGGAATCACTCTGTACTGAAGGACTATTTGAGAAAAGGTGATTGGACACCCTTAGTTAAATCCACATAGTTACAAATTAAATCACCAGCCTGGTAGCCATACTAGTTTCACACTTCCTCAGAAGCAAGATAAGAAGTTTCAAAGGAAGGTAGAGGCCTTATACCTATAATAGCTGTTTAGGAGGAAAGGATTTTAACAATATGCAAGTTAGAGAACTGCTAATACCTGTCCGTACTAAGATTCTGTACAATTGTTAAAAGGAAAATTCTATTCATTGTATTTTTCATGTGACAATTTAATTAGTCTAAACAATCATAGTAGCCCCCAAGCAACTGCCCTGGGATCAATATCTTGTGCATCTGTTCATATTCTGAGCAGCCCCCTCTTTCACTGTTGCTCTCCCACCAGTGTTTGATATTAATCCATTTCTTCTAGGAATTCTATGCATAGCAACAGTAGAAAGTGGCATCAGGGGATGGAAGGGCCCATATGGCCTCAGGAATGGGACTTCCACCTCCATCCCACACACACATCATCTGGACCACTAGTTGGGTTCTTGCTGGGGTATGGGGCAAGTCAGCCTCCCAGATTAAAACTGTTCCTCACCTCTGCCTGTGGACTTCTACTCGTCCAAAATATTTGCCCCAGTAATATCCAGAAGAGGCACTAGTGCAACACTTGCTTTAGTACTCCCATATAGTATTTCTTTTCATATGACAGTGCAGTGATGGTGAACCTTTTACAGACCAAGTGCCCAAACTGCAACCCAGATCCCACTTATTTATTGCAAAGTGCAACCTCCTTCTGGCTTTCTAGTAAGAAACTCTGACAAACTTTCTGCTAGAGCTACAGTGTGTGTGCCCACAGAGAGGGCTCTGAGTGCCACCTCTGGCACGTGTGCCATAGGTTCACCATCACTGTGACAGTGGGTTGATTTGCCTGTTCTTATCTTTGCACACTAATGATTCTACTGAACTGCTGAATATCCATTTGTAAGTATAATGTAATAAAACTGTACTTTAGGAGCAATCCTATGCATACTTGAGGAAAACATTCCACTGAGGAACATGTGAAGTTACTTTACTTCTGAGTAAACATGTTGAGTAGCCAGCTGCAGTGCAGTGGAGTCTCCTTCCTTAGAGGTCTTTAAACAGAGGCTGGATCCTCTGATTTAGATTTCCTGCATGGCAGAATGGGGTTGGACTGGATGGCCCTTGCGGTCTCTTCCAACTCTCTGATTCTATGGTTCTATAAAATGGAATGTTTACCAGCTGGGTAGCCCATTTCCCCCTAAAGCTATGTTAAATTACTTAATGGGTTTAGTGATTGCCTTGGATTATGGGGTGAATCTCTTTGTGGTTTCGTTTTTTACAATATATTTTGGTTATCCAGCCCTCGCTCCCGCCCTCCCACACACACCTTTTCACTGTTGATATTCTTTCCTGTGCATTCCACAGATCTTAAAACTGAGCATACAGATAGTGGAATATTTTTAAAATTAAATGCCCATGATTTCTTGAAGTGCATGCCCAAGATCAGTGAATTCTCAGGTTCCAAAAACATGCCTACAGTTCTAATGGAAAACACTGTTGGGGGTATGTTCTCTTCCTTTGCACCCAATTGCTATTTGTGCAGAGAGACAAGCATGCTCTTGACTTGCTCATACTATGAAAGGGTTAAATGAACACACACACACACACACACCACTTCACAGGCACAGGCACTCTTTTGCATTTCTGTCAAAGACCCATCCTCCAAGCAGCACCAGTGGGGCACGGTGCACCTTCACAGACTAGCTGCATGCCTGACACCTTCCAGAAGGGAGGTGTTCTCAAAATTACAATAGAATTGTCAGGGTGGGACTGTCTGTTTCTGAAGATATCCCAATGGGCCAGGTTTAAAGAAAAACAAGCGAACTTTCTTGCTTTCTTTGCCTGTAAGACCGAAAGCATTTTATGTAATCCTTCTGCCTGGAACAGATGGAAAAATCCATTTAGAGCTGTTAAACAAGTTTCCCAATTGTGTTTTCCACCTGCCAGTGAAGTATTCAAAAGTGGAAACTGGAACATTTGACTTGGATTTCTGGACAGAAAGAAAGTTGCCCAGATAACATCTGCCTTCAGGTAAGTGAACTAAACTGTTGTGACTTCTTCTATCTCCTGGGGGGGAAAAGGTGAGGAACATTATTTCTAGATATATGTTTCTGGCAATTTTATTTAACTAAGAAAAATTAGATATAAGGGCATTATTCTGTATGGATTAAGCCTGTTGTTTCTGTCTTTTTTTTTTCTGGAGCTTTGTAGTCAATACAAAATGGGAACATTGTTTACCTTTTGGATGTGTGTGAGCATAAGAAACCTGAAGTCTCCATCTATGCATAAAAGTTACAACATTTTGTTTAATAGATGCATTTTGAGCAGAAGAATTGGGGGGGGGGGAGATATTTCAGTGTATAGCAAGAATAATAATATGAAGGCTTTTATTTATGTACTCAATATGCAAAAGAATGTTTCCAAGCATCATATATTGCTGTTCAACCACTTGCTTTTATACATTATGCTCCATTTATTGACTTCCCTTCAATTTTTTCCATCGCATTTTCAAACCTGGTGGCAGTAAATAACTGCCTAAGGTACAGAACAGAATGGGACATTTCTCAGCTGGTGACAGCTGCTAGCTGCTATGAAACATCTTTAACAAAGATTTGAATAACAAATTCTGTTTCAGTAGAATGATAACTACCACTGATCCAAGACAGGCACATTAGACAAAATTGTAATGGCTCCTTGCTTTTGGAGAAAAAAGAACTTATGCAAAGTAACAAAAAAAAATTCCCTTGTCTATGCATATTTACACCTCTTTGTTGACATTTTTTGCAAATTGTATTTTCCTGTTACCTTACTGTTTACTGCTTAAGCTGGCTTCCTCTCAAGCTGATGCTGTTCAAAGAGCACCCCCTGCCTACAGACACTTTGTTCTGCAACAGCTATCCGTTTTCCAAACTTGACAGCTCCCCTTCTTTCAATCCTTCCCTCCTTCTCCTTTTCTTTTTCTTTCTCTCTATTCACATCTAAAACAATACTCGTTGCAGATTATCAGTTTTTACTGCAACAAATATTAAGTGTTTTTTGTGGGTTTTTCAGCTTATGTGGCCATGTTCTAGAAGAGTCCCTGACGTTTCGCCAGCATCTGTGGCTGGCATCTTCAGATATTCAGTGATTACTCCTTTGTTATATGGGATCCAAACATCTTCCCACAAAGAAGCACTTTTGTTTGAGAGGTCATGTTTCCCCAGTTCTAACAAAGAAAACACAGTCCTTTCCCACAACAAGTTCCATCCTGTGCACTGTAGTTTAAAGTGCTGCCTATATCACAGATGTGGGATCTCTGGTCCTTGGACCAAATGTAGAGATGGTAAGAGTATTGGAAGTATGCAGGAAATGGTTGGAAAACATATTTCTAGAGTGTGAAGAAACCCCAAAGAAAAGAATACTGGACTGACAAGAATTTTCAAAATTCAGGACTTATTCTACAGAAAATTCACATTCTGTTCTGATCAGAAAAAAGATTTCTGCACAGAAAATAATAACAATATCAGATGTGGATTTTGTGCAGAATAAGCCTTGAACTGCAAATTGTCTTTGAAAATAGCACAATTCTCAAAGTCTCCCTTGCAAAAAGAAGAAAATTGCTAAAATTACTTACTGCTTCCTTCAAGAAGAAAATAATGGATTGGATAGCTCAGTGTGGCCTGTGCAGGTTACCCATCCAGCCACAAGCTTACTATGTTATTAAATGAGAGTCTGTGTAAAACACAGTGCAATGTGGTATACAATTCAGGAAGGTGCCCAGGAAAGAGGGTAGAATTGTCCTAGATGGTGCCTGTTGCTGGCCTGGCTTGTAGGGACATTCCCAGTGGATGTGAAACTGTTATAAATGAAACTCATATACTGATGTGAAATTAATATGTAGGAAGGACAGATCAGAGATGTAAAAGTAATCACAGATAAAGCCTCAATGCTGTATTTGCTATTTTAAAATCTTATAGCTAATTATTAGAAAACAATAAAGTGGTAAGAAAGTCTATCCTTTTTTTCATTGTCCACCAGGCCTGTAGCAGAGATGACGTCAAGATTCCAACCCTACCTGCTTTCCTGGCTCCTCTTGGCCTTGTGTTTCTGTCACTCTGTGGAGATGGCCACTAGTTTACAGCAAAGCTTCAAGAGTGATCTCCTCCATTTTTATCACACGTTGATTCTTCCAGATGGCAAGGAAACCACAGTCCATCTGTTGAAGGATACACTGAAAAGGTACAGGGAATCTTATATGTCCTTTCTTTTTTCCCCATGGCAAGCACTGTGTCTGTCTTTCTGTTCGTCAGTCTGCCTGAGTATGAGCCTTCAAGTGATCTGTCGACTTATGGCAATGTCATGAATTTCATAGGGCTTTCTTAGAATCATAGAATCACGGAACTGGAAGAGACCACAAGGGCCATCCAGTCCAACCCCTTGCCATGCAGGAACTCTCAATCAAAGCATCTCCAACAAATGGCCATCCAGCCTCTGTTTGAAGACCTCAAATCTAAGGAGGGAGACAAAGACTATTCAGAGGTGGTTTTGTCAGTTCTTTCCTCTGAAATACAGCTGGCCTCAATTTTGCCATTTTATATAAGGGACATTATTTTACTATGCCATTATATTTCATGGAACTTGACCATCCATGGATTTTGATATCCATGAGAGATTATGGAACCAAAACCCAGTGGATACCAAGGGCCTACTGTATAGCCTAGAGCACTTGGTATTCACTGGCAGTCTCCCATCCAAGTACTAAATTAGCTCATTTCCAACTTATAGCAATGCTAAGGCCATAAGGAGGTTTCTTGACAAGGTACATTCAGAGGAGGTTTGCCTTTGCCTTTCTCTGAGGCTGAGAAATTGGAACTTGCCCAAGGCCACCCAATGGATTTCCATGACTGAGTGGGGATTCAAACCCTTATCTCAAGAACAATATTCCAAAACTCAAACCACTACACCAGGCTGGCTCTCTTAGACATGTGTACGATTAATTTGAATACAATATTCCTCCACCAAGGGAGTCTCACACAAAGTAATTAGTATGTAGAGAGATCTTATAGCACCTTTGAGACTAACTGAAAGAAAGAAGTTGGCACCATGAGCTTTTGTAAATATCAATCTACCAATGCATCTGAGGAAGTAGACCGAAGTCTACGAAAGCTCATGCTGCCAAATTCTTTCTTTCAGTTAGTCTCAAAGGTGCTGCACAATCTTTCTACATAGTGACTCCACAGGCTAACATGGCTATATCTTTGAATTCAAAATAATTAGTCAGTATATCTCAAAGTAAAATGTAAAAGTAATGCCCAACAATTCCCACTCAACCATGAAAACTCACTGGGTGACCTTTGGCAAGTCACACACTCTCCGCCTAAGAGGAAAGCAAGTGTAAACCCTCTCTGAACAAATTCTGCCAGGAAAACCCTGTGAAAGCCTTAGGGTCACCATAATACAGAAATGACCTGAAGGCACACACCTGAACAACACCAGAAATGACAAATGAGAACAAAATACTTTTTTTAAAAATGTAATATTATATAATATTTTAGTAATCCACTACTTTTTAGTCATCTTTCCAATATTCCTGACAAAGACATAGTTGGCTGGCAACAATGCTGTACAGGAGAACTTCAGTTCTATATTAGGATGCAATACAATATTCTGTGGAAAAAATCACACAAAGGAATGTATGATTTACCTCTTGATGATATTTTCTTGACCAAGTTCAACGAATATGTGTTACACACTAGAATCTGAAGTTCTACGCAATTACCAGATTTTGGGGGGCAAGGCAGTGCTTCTTTCTTTCATCAGATTTTCCCCTTTTATCCCTAAGATACCAATTAATTATATTTGTGGATCGGATGCATGTTCAGGTAGAAGAGTTACAGTGAGGAAACCAGATGGTTCACTTCAGACAAAGGCACTGTTCAGAAAGCTTCCATAAGCTCTGTACTGAATACCAAGTTACATAATATATAACATGACTGCAAGAGCAAGCTGAAAAACTCTCTGAGGGACAGTAAAAATATAAATTCAGATAATTGGTTGTGGTTTTAAAATATTGCACCTGTTCTCAACTATGGCAGCTGGATGAGACCACATAGTTGGTCTCTGTTTGAAGCATACTCACAAAATCATGCCTGTTTTATGAATATCCCCATTTAAAACTTAGGCTTTTAAATAAGGAAGGAAGGAAGGAAGCCTATAAATTCAACAAACTTCTTTGAGTGTTTTTGTTGCAACAAGATTGGCAAGTCTCACCTCCACAAAAATCAATTCACATAGAATCATAGTATGACACAAAGTTTAGAAAGCATAAATGCCAAAAAAGAGAGGTGGGGAGATGCAACTGTGGATCAAAATGATACCTCAGTTCTTCTAGATTGCTTTTCCTCCACCAAGTGCCCTCTTACAAATCCTAGCTTCTTCCAGTTGGCATTGCCATTGGCCATGCTGACTGGGAATGATATGAAATAAAGCCTAACACATCTGGAAGGCACTGTGTTGCTCCAGTCACCCTCAGCAATCCAAGGGCCCATAAATTTGTGATTGCAATATTGGCCATGTTTATACATAACAATGAGCCAGGCATCCCAGTTTAATAAACCACAGTGTAAATAATATGTTTGCTCTTGTATGATCCCCTTTTGCATGAACAGAGAACATGATGGGAAGAGTTTTGAATGACGCTTGAGCCTGGAATAAATGTAGCTGAACAAACTGGGAGCATAAGCCAGTTTTAAACTGGCATATCTGTTTGATTTACAAATCTTGGTTTGTTTGGATATAATCTTGGGCTTGGACATCTCATGAAACTTAGCCCCTCTTCAGATCCTGGTTTATTTACCTGTGTGCATAAAAGAAAAAACAAAGCACAAGTGACTGATCAACGTACATTATTTCCCAGTTCATTTACATTGTAGTTTATGATGCCAGGATTCCTAACCTATCATGACAGGTGAATGCTTCCTGTAGCTTTGTGATGTCCTTCATTAATTTTCTTTTTATATACTGAGGAAAATCTATTTTCCCCTCAGATAGGTTTCTCTAGCTCTTCACCTACTTCATACATCAATTGCCAAGGGTGTTTTTTCTTTCTGTATTGCCCTAGTAATCTCCTCCCTTCTCATACTCCCTGTCATATCTGCCTAGGCATTTCAGGTACTACTATTGCAGAAAATCTCACAAATGCTTTTTCCTTTTCTGGCAGTAAACTTACCAACCAACGATTACAATTAAGTAACTAAGGATTTACTAATCTTTCATGACACCCAGAACGCAGGTGTCTGCCTTCCTCATTCCTCCATGATAGAAGCATTTGTATAAGACCACTGACTACAATGGGACAAAATTCCAAGTATCTTCTCTGGCTTACTTGATGTATCTTCTGTGGGAAACCTGTGCTGTAAAGTAAGCCTCAACAGACATTTCATTCCATGTATCATTTTATTTCCAGGTACTATTTTGTTTTAGGGGAAGGCAGAACATCAGCACCTCTCACAGTGACAGTGACCCCATGCGATGTCCCCATTGAGTGGAGTTTACGGGTCCACAAATCATCAACAAACTACTTTGGAAAAGCAGCTCAGGGTAAGAGGTAGATTCAAGGACAATCTCAGATGGGTAATTAAGGTCACAGTGCTACCTTTTAAAAGAAAACTATTGATTCCTTCCTTGGCTTTAATTCTCCAGACACCAAAACAGCTCCTAGTATCAGAACTGGTGGACTTGAGGGTGAGAGAGGAGATAGGAGACGCATTATGAGGATGCATTGAGAAATACTGATTGAGAAATACAGTTGGCCCTCCACATTTGCGGCTTTGACTTTTGCAAATTTGATTATTTGCAGGTTTGATTAATATGTTCTCTCTAGGAATTTCTAGGTCCTCTAGCGCAACTCTGCCAGAAGTTGACCAATGAGTTGTGCTGGACAACCAAGACTTTCCTGGAGAAAACACTTCTCTAGGCATTTGTAGGTCCTCCAGCATGATCAGCTTCAGGCAGGGCGGGAGCGTGGCTTTGGCGCAGCTTCTGGCCTCTTAGAACGCATACATCATTTAAAAAGCATACCTCCAAAGTGACCCAAAGCAGCTTTATTTTGGCCTGTCTGTTCGGGCCCATAGTTTGATTAGGTAGTTAGAATCTTCTGTTAGAGAGTGCTGATGCTGGATATGAAGAGGTCTCTAGCAGAGAATTCAAAGTGCCTCAATAAACCACAACTCCCAGGATTTCATAGGATAGAGCCTTGCCAGTTAAATTGGGATCAAATGGTTAAATTGTGCAGGGCATGTCTATATCTGATGGCTTATTAAAAGCTATACAGTACAACTTGGAAGTAACACATTACAAGTAGTGGTGTTGCCCAAAACGCATTACTTTGGGAAGAAACAAAAGTATAATGACATAATGACTCCATTGACATTGCTCTGGAGGGTGTAGTAAGTAACATTTACTAGGTACTCCTAAATTACTAGAGTGGGCAGTAATTTTGTGTGATTCCTTTTTACAAATTCTTGGCTGTTTAGTTGCCATCCAGCAGTTGTTTAAAAAGGAAAGGAAAGTCCATCACCTTCCCAGGCATTCTGTTCCACTGTTGAATAGCTCTTACAACCAGGAAGCACCATATATACTCATGCATAACTCAAAAGAATTCCACCAAAAATTGACCTAAAAATCATGGGTCAGTATGGTACTGCTGGGCTGTGGAGGAGGAAGAAGGGCAAACAGTCACCCTTCTAGGCTCTTTTACCACCTGGCTTTCTCCCAAGGAGATAGCTAGGCAATGGAGGAGGAAGAGGGACCCCACAAAGCTCTTTCACTGCCTGGCTTTCTCCCAAGGAGTGGGCTAAGCAGCAAAGGAAGAGGGGTGATCGCTTGCCCCTCAAGACTCCTCCACTACCTAGCTTTGCTCACCTATGCTGAGCCTCCAAGTTTGACCCTCAACCTATCCATGGGTGATGCCAAATTCCATAATTTTATCTCCAAAACCTGCCCTTGACTTATACCTGAGGTCAACTTCTAGTCAAAGATATACGGTACTTCCTAACATTTAGTCAGAATCTGTTATAAATTGAATCCATTGGCTTGAGTCTTATCTTCTAGAACCCCAGAAAGAAAAACTTGTCCAATCTTTCAAAGGCCAGCTTATGATATATTTATCAGGCCTTTCCAGATTAACCATCCCGGCCCAGGTTCCCTGATTCCCTCATTCCTCCCATGGCCCCATCTTAGTGATGGTTGAGGATCAACAGAGGGATATCAGCGTTTTTAGTTTTTAATTGTTGTTTTTATGCTTTGATGTTGTGTTTTTAATATGTCATACTGTTTAATACTGTCTTAAGGGGGGGAGGGATAAAGTGTTTTTAATTGTTATACTGTATTTTATATTTTACTGTTGTCAACCGCCCGGATTGGTTTCCCATACGGCGGTATACAAATAAATATTATTATTATTATTATTATTATTATTATTATTATTATTATTATTATTATTATTGTATCGGTCTGCTCCAACATACCAAGTCCCCTCAACCACGCCTCATAGGGCTTTGTTACCACACACTTTAACATCTTGGTTACCCTCCTTTGGATGTGGCTCAGCTTCTCCATCTTGAATTGTGGTGACCAGAACTGGATATAATATTCAAAAGCAAAATAAAATGATGTTAATACTTCTCTTGAATTGGACACTATACTCCTGTTGATGCAGCCTGGAATTGCATTAGCCTTTCTTTTCTTTTCTTTTCTTCTTTCTTTTCTTGTCACCATCTCACACCATTAACTCCTGTGGTCTACTAAGCCCCATAGACTCAGGGCTTTTCCAAACTACAAAACTATAGTTCTTTGATGCCACTTTAACTGATATGGCTGCATCCTATGGAGGCCTGAGATTGCTAGTTTGGTGAGGCACTAGTTGTCATGCCCAGCCTGGAAGATGGCTTGGAGGACTCAGAGGATGAGCTAGAGCCTCTGGGATCTGAACCTATAACGGAGGAGCCAGAGCCCCAGGGGCTTGAACCTGTAATGGAGGAGCCAGAGGCTGGCCCTAGTTCTGCTGGAGCAGAGTCTATGGCCCCTCCAGAGGTTCAGCAATCAAGTTTGCCTGGTGCCGAGGCTGTGGACATGGAGGAGGATCTGGGCAGTGTGCCTACCTTCAATGAGCGTCGAGCAGAAAGAGAGGGCCTTCAAAGATCTCGGAGGCTTTATCAGAAGCGTCTTCGTAATCAGGCACAGCTGAAGGCCAGTTCCTTGCCTTCTTAAGCACCTGGAGCATGTGTGGTTCTTTGCCAGTGGATATCTGACTCTTTTAGAGGAAAGACTCTGTCTCTGGCTCCTTGGCTTCTTGTCTTGACTACCCGGAAACTTGACCTTGGACTGTTTTATCTACCTGCCTATCTGTTACCCTGAACCTCGGACCGTCTGACAATTCTTCTGGTAAACCCTTTTGGTAAAGCTACTGCAACTCTCCAGGACTGAGTAGTTTACACTGACTTTGCTGTGCTGGGAGGGGGTTGTTTGTTTGAAAACTAGCTGTCTTATCAGCCCTTTGGCTGCTTTCCCGGACACTAGTGCTCTCCGGTAGAAAATTCTTAACACCTCTTAAAATAGGATGTGATTAGGATTGCAGATGGAACCATGACAGTTAAAGTACAATCAAAGTGCTATGATTGCATAGAATGAATCAAATATGTTTCTAAGTAGTATTGCTCTGTTAAACAGTGTAACATAGTGGTTTGAGCACCTGACTATGACACTGGAGAACAGGGTGTGAATCCCCAGTTGGCCATGCAAACCCACTGGGTGACCTTGGGAAAGTCACACTCTCTCAGCCTCAGAGGATGCGATGGTAAATCCCCTCTGAAGAAACATGGTAAGAAAACCCTGTGATAAGTTTGCCTTAGGGTTGCCATAAGATGGAAACAACTTGAAGACAAACAACACACAGGTATTGCTCTGCCTACTAGTGTTAGGATCTGAAGCCCTACCATACTGTGCTTGTCTCCCCCTGCTTCTTGTATGTGGAGAAGAGGGGCCAACAGCACATTAATCCTCTTTTTCCTTCTGCCTGCATGATGTGCTTCTCAAAACGGCAAAGGTGGAGGTAAATCCAGTGCCAATCATAGGATAAAACAAGTTGAAACAATCACTTCAAGATGCAGGTTTAGTTTATCCTGAAATGACAGCAGATTGTTAGTTCTTTCATTTGTAGTTATTATATTTTTTTCCTGCCAGAGATAAGAAGAACTGCTTGTGGGATGTTATTGTCTCATGCACCAAAAGAACCTGGCTTAATTTGAGGTACTATGTACCTTGACTTTGGGTGTAAGGGAGAAATCATTTGCTTTTCCAATTCAGGAAGCCAATGTCTCAAGTTAACCCTGGATAATCTTCTTCATCAGCCCTGCCATCCAATCTTTTAAAGCAATAATGTGGACTGTCTATATTTCCTGAGGCATCTAAGCCTCGGGCAAAGCATCTAGGGCCCTGGGTGGTGATGGTTAGCAGCCATCCAAACCATTCTAGCCATCCTCCTGCTCCTTGCTTCTTGGTACACAGCTAATAGCCATGCCAGGCAAATTTCCTGACAGTCTCTTCTGGCTTTTGTTGACCAACAAACCAAAGCTGTCTGGCTGCCTTACCCTACCCTGCTAACCTTGCTTAAAGAGTAACATCCTTAGGATGAGATGGGATGCCAGCAAGACAGCTTACAATAAACAAAAACAAAAGCCACTCACCACATGAATCAGAATGAACCCAGAATGAATCAGGTGTTTTAGGAGTGCTTTGGTGGTGTATTTCTGTGTGGCAACAGTTAGATTAGATAGCCCTTGAGTAATGCTTCCAACTATGATTCTGTGAGTTTTTGATTAGTGGGAACATTGCCTTCCTCTTGCTTCCTTGTCCCAGGCTTCCCTGCTCCCTTTGAGGATAGCTGCCTTCTTCACAGTAGCTAGGGGAGGAATGGATATTGCTGTGATCTATCCCTGTTGTAATGCAAAGTATTTGGGTGTGTATATTATTCTTTGTCCTATTAAAATCCATTAGATTTACAAAAGACCTTTGCTTGTTGGATATGAAAACTGAAAGAATGGGTTTCTTGATATCCAACACAGCAGTCTGCGTTTTGGATCTTCCTTGGTTCCATAGCTATGGGGGTTATCATGATGACTAGCTGTACTTCAGAATTTACCACTATAGCTTTGTCAACTCATGCCTTCCCATGTCCCAAAAATGTTTAAAGAATTGACATTTCTGTGTTTCATTGACAGATAAATTGGATGTTGAGGAGTCCCTAAGGTATCAGAAGACTACAAAGATAGTGTCAACTCTCTTTAGCTACAGAGGCAATTCTGTGGAAACCTACACAGGGACATCATACTACTCTGCTGTCTATATGTTTGAATTCCTGTCCATTGAGAGAGATACTCACATTACAGTGTATCTTGCCACTGACACAACTTCAGAACACCTATATCCAGAACTACCAGCAGATCCACGAATAGATGTCATTGGGATTGGCCACACCACAGTAACTCTAGCTTGGAAGCACAGTCCAACAGCCCTGAAACACAAAGAAAACATCCAGTACTGTGTTTTGATGAACGAAGAACACAACTACAAGAGTCTGTGTGCTGCAGAAACTGCAATAAGATCTTCTGGGATGAAATCATCTCAAGCACTGGCAATTTCTCTGCCTGCACAGGGACTTTTGCTGGACCCTCAGCAAGTGATGGTATTGTCCAATGGTGAGTTAAGCATCATCAGCAAAGCTAGCAACGGGGAGGTGAGGCAGACATGTGTGGGTACCAAGAACACCTATACCATACCCAACCTTACTCCCAGCACTCAGTACTACTTTGATGTTTTTGTGGTCAACTTCCTTACCAATGCCAGTGCCACCTATACTGGAACCTTTGCCCGAACTCTTGAAGAACCTGAGCCCAAAGTGACTGACATGAAGGATGGGAAGGTGATACAACTCATCCTGGATGGAAGACAGCAAAAATTCTACACTTTGCAATATCGGACAAGGCATAAGCAAGTCCAGTTTGCCTTCCAGTCTTGTAGTGGCCAAGTACACATCGAAATCTCAAGAGAAGATAAAGTGCTGATGTCAGAAGGCTTTGCCGGCTTGAGGCACTTCATACTGAAGGGAAGGTTGGGTGACACCTATGTGATACGCCTGGGGTCTACTGAACCTTCAAATGCCTCTGTCAAGGTTCAGGTGTCATCTCTCTTCCACAAGCCTTTCTTCCCAGCTCTCCCAGAGAGTTTAAAAATTAAGTCCTTTAGCAAGCTGAGGACTTGTGATTCAGTCACAATTGCCTGGCTAGGAACACAGCAGCTCAGCAAGTACTGCGTATACAAGAAAAAAATTGAAGAGGACCAAGTTTGGATGGAAACGAGGAATGCTGACAGGTGCTCCGGACCTGAGTCAAGGCAAAAAGGTGACAAAGTCCTGTGCAAATACTTCCATGAAGCTAATTTACAACGAGCGGTGACAACAGAAACTATCAAGGGGCTGGAATCAGGGACCGTCTACTTGTTTGATGTTTATCTCATTGGTCCCTCTGGGATTCCAGTCAGGTATTACAGCAAAGTTGTGAAGACACGGAAGAAATGTTGAGCATCCTTTAATTGTTGGCTCCTGAGGAATTATGAAGCTAGAGGAGCATGATGTACATTTATGGCCCACATTGCTCAAAATGTGCCAGAACAGAAAACAATGTTTTACACTGTACGATTTGAGAGTAAGCAACTCTTAGTCTAGAATTGTAGACTTGCTTTTGGGACCTTTCTCCTGTCATTTGTGAAATCTCTTATCTGCAATTTCTCAAAGAGCACTTTATAAACCAAATATTTGACATCAGAATTGAAATATTCATCTCAAAATCTGTAAGATGTCAACCTGAAAAAGGACTAACAACAACAATATAACAGCAAACACATTTTGCAAGGTGATTTTTCAATGAGCATTCAACTATTGCATCCCAACCCCTTAAACTTGAATATCCCAGTTAATATCAGTTTGGATAACATCACAGATGGACAGCAACAATGTTCAGTGATAATTTGACCCTGCAACATGGGAACTGAATACTTGGATTGGGGATGAACTGAAATTAAGACTCTTGTCTTTGCATCATTTTGTGTGGTCATTCTAATGAGGCTGATACCTAGAGATGGAAAAGTCAAGGGAAGAGAAGACTTTTCGTTTCAAAGGCATTCCTGCTCCATATATTTCTGCTCTGCATCTAGTGATACACCATAGTTCCTAGTCATTCCCTACTGTGAGGGGGTGCAATATGAGGACAAACATGCATTGGCTGATCCACTATTGACAGGGCCCTCTATATATTGTGTCACTTTTTTGTAAACTCTTTCCCAAGAAGGACAGAGAAATTGTCTCTGCCATAATCTGAGCCAATGTGGTCTAGTAATTTGAGGGTTTGACTAGGATTCTGGGAAGCCAAAGTGCACAGCCATGGAAATTCACTGGGTGATCTTTGGTAAGTCATGCTCTCTTAGCTTTTAAAAAGAGCGATCACCAAAAAAACCCACCTCTGAATAAATCCTGCAAAGAGTTTCCATAAATTGGGGTTGACCTGAAGACACACATCAACAAGTATGCCATAATTTATTTTTGGCAAAAATGTCACATACTTAATTATAATAGTATTTTATATTCTGCCCATAAACTGATATGCTTTTTGCAATTAAAATGTTTTGAATTAAACAAAACATATAAACATGACACCCTCCCCAAACTAAGAAATAATTTGGTGGGTTTGGATTATTTCTGAAGCTCATTCCTTAACTGAGGTATGCCAAGGTGAGGAATGAAAAATACTCAGCTTGCACCACAAAGCATTATTTCAGAGTTGCTTAAGAAGCTTTCTTAGTCTAGACAAGTCCCTTCAGGATTTCCTTCTAAATGTACAGATTTCTGGTTCTGCCATCAAAATTCACGTTTAAGTTTTGTTTTTTCTTTCAGATTTAGGGAGGCACTTCCATGGGGTGCAATCATAGTGAAACAGGTGGACAATGGAGATTAACTTTCTGCCACTTTTGTGTGTGTGTGTGTGTGTGTGTGCTTCCAAACACATGCTAAATAAGCAGCAAAACCTTTAAGACCTCAAAACCTGTAAGATCTCAACCTGGAAAGTGAATTTAACAACTGCTCTACTTTAGCAATACCTTGGTCAGATATTATTATACTTAACACCAGAAACCCACAAACATTTGCTCTGTTGATTCTTTTCCTTGAGTGTATGAATCTCAACAACACTCCTTACAGGGAATTGGCTTGCTCTCAGCGGTCTACCTTTTTGCATGTCCTTTTGTAGAGTTATCTCTTTCATTTCTAATCAAGTGTAATAAGTTCCATCTGACACTGAATGTTGGAAACCCTGTAACTACCTTGAAGTAACATGGAGAGAGAGGAGCATGTTATTCTGTGTCCCTCCATCTCTAGTTCCATCCTTCTCTTCACATAGAGAACAATGACGTTACTGTGTTTTGCATGGGACTCTGGGAAATGGTTTCGGCACAGTCTCAGGTCATGCCATCAATAGCCAGACCAGATCAGCCTCATTGTTGCTTTTTATGAACTGAAACTGTGTTTTAGAGAACATAAAACCCTTCTCTGTAACTGAAAGTTGCAGGGGATGGTCAGTCATAGTGAGCAAGACTGTCTTTCAGAGAAGATATGACTAATTGTCTCTAAATTGGCCCTGCTATTAAGCAAAGTATAAGGCAACTACTTCATGGAGCTGATTTTGGCTATCATGAAGGGGCTACAGTTTATTATTTATTTCAATTGGTTTGATTGTATCTGTTATTGTTAGAGATGGGGAAAGAGGCTTGTAATATTTTCTACATAAGGTGCCATGATCATTTCCCTCGTATGAATACTCTGCACCTTGACTACTTCTGTCTTAGGCCAGAGTTGGCACTCCTAGCAGAACAGGTCATCAGGCCTTTTCTAGAAATCCCAAGATTTTCCAAAACATGAATGTACAAATACAAGAACGTTTTGTTGAATAAAATATGATACAGACTTATATTGTTTTATAGATGCTGTGTGCTACCATCACCTTCTTAGTGAAGAAGTTCATAGGGCTAGGGTCTACAAAGTTAAAGGATGGTGAAATTTACATAATGACCAAAGATTAATCGTTGGGGAACTGTCACTTATTTATTATACACTGCCATGACACTTTAAAAGTTTAAAAATACAGTACATTTTTAAAAAAGGAAAATCAATACGCTAGGCCAGGTTCCTATAGAAAGTTGTGTCTGAATAACTGTTATTGGATAGGAAAACAGAGCCTAAGCCCATTTTGGTCTGATTTGGAATTATGCGAAGTTCCTTCCCAAGTATTTCATGCTTCCTGTTAGCATGAGAGACTAGCAATTGCTATCCTGGAATGCCTAAATTTTACCACAACACAGGGATCCAGTTGAATTTTATTTTAAAGCTGGAATGTCAGCCTCCACCTGATGAACTGTCAGATCCTCATTCCCAAAAGTTCAGCTGCCAAGCTTCAGATGTCGTTCTGTGGCTTAATCTTTGGAGACAGAGAGTGTTTCTACAACAGATTTGCAAAATTCTTTGATGCAGGGCTCTGTTCCTCTTTGGATTTTTTTTTACTTAAAAGGAAAAACAGAAGTGGGATTAAATTATATTATTGAATTCCAATCCAATCCATTAGAAGATATAAAAAAGACAATGGCTTCATGACACACTATGGCCCCATTCCCACTGGCGGTTTTGCTCTGGAAGGAACTGGGCAGATTCGGGGGGGCCCTCCTGAATCTCTCCGTAAGCAAGTGCTCACTACATATCGGGCATTTTAACCCAAATGCCCTCTTGGGGAAATCGGGTTTAACATGAAGGCGCCTGCTGTCAATCAAACGATCGTCATAGGTGACGTTTGCAGCACTCATTGGGGCATCGGAAGTATGCTTCCCCCCCCCTTTTTTTTTTTTTATAAATACAAGAATCCTCACTAGGGCACATGTAACAAAAGGAATCTACTCAGACAGTTTTGAACCCAAGGAAACTGAATTTTGCAAAGCAGATCTATTACTTTCACACATCAGTATTAACAGAACAGTCCTGAGAAAAGATTATTACCGTACCAGCCACTTGAAAACCCTGCATCATCTTTACACAGTTCTTTGAAGATTTATGGTCAGGACCAACATTTGCATGTTTCTGCACTCTATCCCACTCCCACAATTGTATAATTATGTTTTGTTTTTTACTTTAATATCACTTTGAAGCCATGGAATGATATCCACAAAACCTCATGGTGAAATAGATTAATTACTTAAGGGCGCAACTAGATTCCTGCTCCACCATCCCTTTTCCCCATTTTTAAGCTCCATTTTCCTTATAATAACAAAGAGATTGACTTACGCAATGCCAAAATGCTTGCATTTTCAGGAGCAATTTTGTGGATGGCCAGTGCTGATAAAATATATGTCAATCTTTCCACATTTAATTTCCCTCTGATCTCAGTATTTACCCTATCTACATTCCCACACTCAGTGATATCTACTGTATATGTATCACAAGCTTTGGATAGTTCTGATGAAGTGGATTATAGTGCACTGAAAAGTATGCTGTAATAAATGTGTTAGTCTTTATGGGTTCACAGGATTCTGTTGCTTTGGAGCAACAGGCTAATACAACCTCTCTCTGGAAATGACAAGGAAATACAAAAACCTATGTATGACCACTAGAGTGCAGCACAACATTAGGGAACAAGAAGAAAATGTGACTAGCAGAATTGACAAACCCCCCCAAAATAAGGCCTTTAACATTGCAATCACAGATATTTTTGGAAGTAAATTAATTAACTTTAGTGGGGCTTACTCTCAAGTAAGTCTTTGGCACACAGTGAGCATGCAAAGAAAATCCTAACTAACTGAATATTTAAAAAAAAACAGAAATCAATAGTCCAATCCTCAAATAGTGTATTTGTTGAAGAATATACTAGATATACTCATGAATAAGTCTAGAAATTTTAGTCAAAAAGCTGACCTCAAAAACCTAGGGGTCAACTTACATTGATCCATGGGTCAATGTAGATACTGTACTTTAACTCTTATCAGAAAAGGAACCATCTCTGGAGAAAGGTGGGAGCTTAATCCCTCCTTGGACCAGCTAAAAGAAACACCAACCCTCTCTCCTCTCTCATCCATCTAGCCTTTAAGCACTAACAGTTATGCCTGTCATAATTTTTAAGTTCTTTGGCATTGTTTTCCTTTGCTTCATCCTCCAAGTCTTTTTACATGCCCCTAAGTTTTACCCTCAACTTATCCACAGGTCATATCAAAATCCATTATTTTGGCCCCAAAATCTGCCCTCAACCCGAGGTCGACTTACAATCGATTATATATGGTTGTAATGATCAGTACTGTAAATTTTGTTGGAGAGGCTGTGTGGTCCAGAAAGCTGAAAGTGCTGTCAAGCAGGAATGCCCAACTTGAGTGCCATCAAGCTGGGGCATAACTTGAGGAAGGGAGTATGGCCTGAGGAGGGCTCTGGAGTCCAGGTTCTGAGGCCTTAAGATGCAGTCTTTGGCTGTGGTCTAAAGTTTTTCATCCTTTGCTGTAAAGGCTCTGGTTCTGCCTGGCTTCTCAGTCTGAACAGCTTGTCTTGGAACAGTGATGCAGACCAAGTTGCCCTCATATGGCCCCAGCTGCTCCTCTGCTCAGTCGTTTACATAGGAGCCTGTTAGCTGCCTGTCTGTCTGTGTGTCCTCATTTATTTCTTCCAGACTACTAGCTCTGACAGGCTTTTCCAGAAAATCAGTCTGCAAGACATAAGAATTCTTCTGTCACTGGTTTGTTACATGGAACTAAACAGCCTTTTGTTTAAATAAATCCTATTATTATTATTCTTGGGATGGGAGGAGACACCTTCCATCACAGAAGTTTTCTGCTATTGGGATATTTGATTTTTAATGTATAGTAGCTGGGAAATGCTGTTGCTATTCAGAGGGGTTTTGAAATGTGGTTTCATCATAAGCACCTACAGGGCAGTGTGTGTGGCATCACAAGTAAAACAATTCCTCCCTATTTCTCCGTCATGTTGTCAACTAAATCAGATCTTAGCATGCCAAAGGGGAAAGTGATTTGCAGTTGAAGCATGCTTGTCTTTTTAACACAATTTTTTGAGAAGACATGTTAGTTTCATGACATACAGTTTTCACCACTTGCAGCAGGTCTCTAAACTTTGCTATAGGACCTGTTTCTAAGGAGAAAATCTGGACATTTGCCTTGAGAGTGGACAGTGTCTGTTCTCCATGAAGAACTTCAGCCCTGCTGGATCAAACCAAAGGTCTTTATCACACCAGCCTTTGTCTCGCAGCAATTGGGATATTTAAGCAAATGGAAACATAACAATATGGAAACAACTTGTCACACCTTCTCTGCAATAGCACTATGGTACCACTTGGGGATGCTTGTTCCCACAATTAGTCTTCCACAGTGTCTTGCTGAACCCAATTTCCTACCAGTGTCTGCCCTACATAGTACATGCACACTGTTTACTTTACTTTTTTTGCTGCAGTTGTTCAATGGTGACGTTTTGACACTTTCCCAATAGATGTTTTTTAAAAATTGTTTCAGCCTAATTCCATTATTGCGTCATGCTGGTGATTTGCTAGAGCATCACAATTGTGTAATTATGGCAACACAAATGAAAAAGAAAAAAAATACCTACCAGGGAACAGAGCAAAAGCAACACTCCTGTGCACCATGATGTTCTCTTTGTTCGGACATTGGAAATGGAGTAACTTCACCCTGCATGAAGATAGGGAAACCATTGGTAACCGTAAAGCAAACCTGTCTTGAAGTTTGCTCGGCAAGTTTCTTCATAGGGGTTTGCCATTGCCATCCTCTGAGGCTGAGAAAGTGTGACTTGCCCAGTGTCACCCAGTGGGTTTCATGCCATAAATACCCATCATCTAACCTTCTTAGAGCAGAAGTGGATGCTGAGTATTTTCATTGGAACGTGTAGGGCTGCCCTGCAAACACTAAAATACAGCACAAGCACACTTTGCCCTGGGAGTCAACTAGCTAAGAAACTAAAATGATACCTTTAGGCCAGATTCTATTTTATATTTATTGAATTGGTTTATGTAATCATTTGTATGGCTGCTTAGGGCTAGGTATAAATCCAATATGCCACTTCAGGTAGCATCAAAATTTGTGGGCTTTCCTTTTCCCAACCTTTGGAGCCACCCTCAAACCAATGGAGGGATGTTGCTGCCCTCCAGAGCATTGAAGGAGGGGAGGGTAAGGATACTCATGGAATTTTGCAGGGAGAGGAATTGTGCTCATATACACAAGCAGAGACATACTGATTCCGGCTCTTATACAAATGAACATTCAACAAAACATACACACTCTTTTCATTTTCATTTTTCCTATTTTGTTGTTGTTGCTTTCATTAATTTTTTTATACTGTTATGAGCTGAAATTATGTTTGGTTTCTTTGCTTGTATTTGGGGTGGTACTTCTAATAATAATTTGTAATGTTAATAATGATCTGTAATTTGGAGATGTTGCCCTCATGTATTTGTTTGATTGCCTATATTTTTCAAGAATGAGTTACATATTTTAAAGGGTTTATTATTTGGGTACCTGGTAAAGCAGCAGGGCAAAGAAACCAAACATAATTTCAGGTAACAACAGTATAAAAAATAAATCATAATCATCAACAACAGAACAGGAAAAATGAAAAGGACAATGCAACCCTGAGGCCACATCTAGTCCTGTGGGCAGAGAGCTCCAAGGGGATGGAGAAGTTGAGAAGTTCTTGTGTCTGCTTAAACCTTACTGGCAGTCCTACAAGCAGGGACTCTGGAGATTACTACACATGACTTCTGAACCACAATTGCAACAGGAAAAAAAAGCAACTTTGGTGATACTGCATGATGCCACCTCTGACCTGCAGCTGCTCCGACACCAACCCATCCTTTTCATTGATGAGGAAAACCTGTCAATGACCTCACAATCAACCCCAGGTTGAAAATGTTACTGCTAGGGCAGTTGCATAATTGGTAGTCATGTGGTGTTAGTGTCCCTTTCTTTCCTCTGCCCCTTCCCCCTAACTATCTCCAAGCACTCTGATACCCTGGTTGTTGGGGGGGGGGGGTTTCTATTTATTTTCTTCTTCTTTAAAAAACTTAAATTGCAGTAATTCATGGTAGCACAGCTCTGCAATTGTGTGGGAAAAGTGGGAAAATAATATTTTTTAAAAACACACCAAAAGGCATGCTGGATAAGACATAAGGCAGGAAAACAGAGTTAAGGGAGAACAGGAAGAGAGTGGCCAAGCTGCACAACTGAGAAGATATGCAGTGATAACTGCTTTGAAAGCAGTGTGTTCCCATTTATTTCACTAACATGATTGCAGGAAGAATGGAGCTTGTGTGCTAAAACCCTCTAAAATTGATCTTAATCCCAAAGCAGGTTTATTATTAGTCCTTCAAATATTCTGGATTCAACCCCATATCCTGAAAGATGGGCTGGAAAGAATTGTACCCTCCTCATACAGATATTTTATATACTGTATTTGTTTGTTTTTGTCCATAAATACCCAACTCTTCATCCAGTGAGAAAAAGGAAGTGTGTGTGACTTTCCTCCTCTCCAATTTATCTCCTCATAACAATCCTGTGAGGTAGGCCCAGCTGAAAGTGAGAGAGTGACTGCAAGTCTCTGAATGAGCTCAGCAAGCATAAAAACCTGGGTCTCCTAAATCTAAGGCCCGTTACAAATGGGCATAAAGTACGAACTGGGTCCGTATTAGGGTTAGAAAGGGGCGTCCCTTCCAGACGCCCCTAACCCTAATAGGGTCCCAGTCCATACAAAATGGAAGTGCCCGTTCCACACCAAATGAGGCGGCGCGGTTGTGATGTACTGGCGCTGCGCCAGGGTGCATAGAGCGCCCTTTCCGCGGCACCAGAAGGAGCTCCGAAACGGAGCTCCTTCCAGGATTTGCATTGCTGATGCAGCCTTTAGACGGCTGTGCCAGCGACGCAAGGGAGAAAGGGGCCGAGTGGCCCCTTTCTCCGCGTCCCCACCGCCGTCGGGTGTCCTTTCCAGGCAGCCTGGAAAGTGGCGGATTGGGGCCTCAGAGGCTGCCGTTCTGACAGCTGAGGCCCCGATCCGGTGGGGAAACGGGCGGTCTGTAACCCGCCTAAGTCTCATATTCTCGCCCTCTGTCTGTGCTGACACTCATAAATTGTGTATCTGTAAATATATGAAGAACAAATGGGGAAAGCTGCTATCATGCAGGATTGGGCCACCTAGTGTTTCGCTCAGACTGTTAATCTGGATGTTTTTTCTTTGTTTTAGACAATTTATATCTTACATTTTCAACTCTAAAAGGGAGCTGGTAACCAAGATAACACCCATTCTAACAATCTCATGTTTTCTCCCTCACATCCTTGAGTCAAAAGTTAAATATACCAGCTATTTGGATAAGACTTTCATCACCTGTAGCATGCTGCCTTTTATTTGCTCGGATGTCTTAAACTCCTGATTAAACAAGGTATTCCTAAAATGTGTGATAATATATGGGTCAATCAAAACATACCAAACATTCTGTTCCAAAACGGATTGAGAAACAGCTTTTTTTTTTTTTAATTCAAACACTCCACTCTTTTGCAACATCTTTAAACTCTTCCATTCCTCCCACCACCATGGAAGACAGCTGCGGAATTTTCACATGTTATCCTGTTTTCTTATTAATCCCAGGATTTTTTTTAAGCCAAAAATAAAAGGCAATAAGGATTGCAACAAATAACACAGAGAGTTACTTTTCAAACACTGCAATGTGCAACTGCAGCTGATTGTTCTATAACAAATAACAGGAGCAACTTTTTAAAAGTCATATACTATTTTATGCTATTAGTGCATAGAAATGCAAGCAAGATTTCAAGAATCTGCAATAAGATATTACAGCATGATATAATTCATGGCTTCGTGGCTGTAGTTCTGCACACTTACAGCACACTCCCATCTCAACCCCCCTGGTTTTCCATTTCCTCTGCCCAGAGGTTAGCCACTGCCCAGTTTTTACTGGGATAGCCTGGAGTCCCCCCCCCCCCCATATGTTTTTCTCCTCTAAATATGCTTTGTATTAGAAACATTTCCAAATTTCCTCCAAAGCTGTTGACACCTCCCTTAAGAACATGAATAATGTTTTCATAAGGATCAGGTAAAATAGGAATTGGTCTTAGTGTAGATGTAAATAGCTTGTAACAAAAGGTTGTAATGTAGGATCTTTTTTCAGCCTTCTTGACAACCCATTCCATTCTGTTCCTCCTCTTCTGTCTAAGGATTTCCTGTCCTCTCCACCAGCATGCACTATTAGATTGCCACTAAGCATATTCAGCCCTCACTGCACTCTGTAGTTGTTTTTATTTTTAAAAAATGTACTTCTGTGAATCATGTGGAACCCCTACCCTGCTGGTACCTCTGTTTGGTGTATAGATTGTGCCATTTTTGGCACATAAGCAATGTTGCTTATACAATTTGTGATTGTGAGATGCCATGCCACAAGGTCACCTCTAATACAGCTACCATGGGTGCTGAAATTATTCATATTCGAACATGCTTGTTATGGCTCTCTCTATTTCCAGCATTCAGTTGCCACTGAGCATTCACCAGCATTCAAGGACTGGCCCTCAGTCATCAAGTGCTTGTTCACAGAGATGGATCTTTACTTGCAAGTGGAAGGAGAGTAAGGAGGGGGGCAGCCTAGTCCCCTGGGGAAGAGCCGGGAGTCTGGGAGTAGTTACACAGTCTGGGAGCAGCCACCAAGAAGGATCTTTCCCATATCCTCACCAACTGTGCCTTTGAAAGCAGCAGGATGGAGAGAAAGCCCCTCTACAAGGATCTTAAAACTCAGGCAGACTCATATGGGGAGATATGGTAACTCTTAGGGGTGAAGTAGGCCAGCAGCTTGGAGCAGACTCTGGCCATTCCAGTCTCGATCAGCCCACAATCTGCCAGGGATTCCAAATGAGCCTTTTCTGTGCAACTTTTGCTGGCGGTTTTGGGCTTGGAGAGACTTCTGGCCAATCCAGAAATGGCTGGAAGCTGCTCTTTTTAGCCTTTCTGTTTCGGGCCTTAGAGTGATTTCAGAGGGATAGCCATGTTAGTCTGGAATATCAGTAGGCAACGGGATCTTTTAGCACCCTTCTGCCTAACTGAGCAAAAGAAGCTGTATCATAAGCTTTCATAGACCTAGTCGGCTTCCTGAGATACACTCTGGTTTCTGATTGATTAATTGATGATTGCTGTTTGCTGGCTGAAGACTTTTGGCTGGCCTCTAAGTACCACAATGTTGTTGTTTGTATTGTCATTATACACTATACATTTCTAGAATTTGAATGTGCAAAGCCCAGGAACCAATGAGTGGTATAAAGATTTTAAGAATAAATAAATACATAAGCAAGAGCCACCGAATTCCAAAATGTGAGCAGATGTGATTGTTTCACTCTGTAGTTTCCCTTTCGTAGGAGACAAATTGCTCTGCAGCTTTGGCTATTTGTCTTGCTACTCAGATTCATCTGAGCCTGTTCATTTCTAAATGTAGTCTAATAAAACAGTCCTCTTGCTCACTCGCCTGCTCCAGTAATTCCTGTGTGTATGTGGTTCTTTTCCAGCTAGATCTATGAATAATTTACCCGCTAATGACCCCTTTCTCTGTTTATGAAATGATACTCTTAAGAATAGTAAGGCAGGACATAAGTAGGAGCCATATGTTTCTTCTCGAATTCCTGCTCGACAAATGACCTGAAAATTGCTGTTGCAAGAACTTCTAAAACATATGGCTACGCAAAGGGAATTTTAAGTTCTTGTGTGGGTTCCAAAAACTTTCCAATTATCAACAAAAGATGGCATACCAGCCCAATTACTCCTGAAAGATTCCAGTCAAGACGGAGACCAAGTAACCAAAGTTGTGTGGGCGTAGGCAGTTTGAAATGACAGGAATCGCAATGCATTTCAAGTGTAAATAAAGTACGGAGACCATTTATATCTCTCTCGCACGTCCAGACAAATGCATCCCTGCTGTGCTGAATGTGCTTGCAGAAGGAAGTTGGGACTTTTTCGGCATCTGACCAACACTGATCTCAAGCCATCATAAACTATTAGAGGTAGTGCTCATTCTCTAGTGTCACAAAACCCCTGCAACAGCCTTTTCACTTCATTTGTCAACAACGGGCAGACAAAGGACAAGGGCCAAGCTCTTACATAAGGAGATAAAAATGTCCTGAATGGCTATCAGTTGTGTTGTCCCACAACAGGATTAATTATTAGAGGGAAGTGAGAAGGGGGAGAATCTATCACAAACTCTGCCAAATAGCCTTTGGCTGTAGGATTTATACCTGCCTTCCTCTACCTCTTGATATATTGGACTGCAACTCCCATTACGTCCACATGACCTGGAGCTGTGGAAAACCCATTACATCTGGAGGGCACCAGGTTATGGGAAAGATCAATATAAAGAGTTAGCACAAGCATAGATAGTGCTTATCCTATTGGAATGGTAGGTTATATTTTCCAGTCTGGAGATTATTCCTTGCATGGACACCCCTCACTCAGTGATAGACAATGCCATAGGCAGGAGGACTCCTATTGATGCAGGAGTAGTTTAGCATTTTTGTTCAAGGCTGTGGAAGAAAGTGTACATGTGGTTGTGAATTCACTTATATAATGCTTCCATTCAATACAAGTGTTGTGTAACATAATCAATGTGTGACTCTTATGTGGAAATTGTTTAAATTTTGAGACTTGTTGTCACTTAGGAGTGAAGCAGATGGGTAGCTTGGAGTGGTCTTTGACCGCTCCAGGCGCAATCACCCCCACGTTAGCCTGGGACTGCGACAACCGGATAGCGCTGCAATCACGAACTCCCATTGGTTCTTTTCCAGCTAGATCTATGAATAATTTACCTGCTTTAATCCACTCCTTTTGCTGGTGGCTTTGGACTGCCTTAGCTGGTCTCAGAGTGGCTTCCAGCTGCTTCAGAACTGTGCATCATATAAACACCATGCCCTTGAACCACCAGAAGCCACTCAATTGGGCCCATCCGCTTTGGGCCCAAGGACTTTATCACACGAGTCCCATTCTCACTGCAATCATGCAAATCAATGAAAATACAAGCATACCGGTTTCATGACCACCAGTCATTATCGCACATCTTTACAATAATGTGACAGAGGCTGCTGCTGCCATTGTACTCTCTTGTGCACTCCCCATTAATCCCACCTCCCTACCTTATGTCCCACTAGCATGCCTTTCATTTCATTTCATTTCATTTTTTTAACCTTTTTAAATACAAGTCCTCAGTTTGGGTAATGCAATTTAAGATTTTAAAAAACAAAGAAAATATTTAAAAAAAAACAAAATCAGGATGCTTTGGAGTAGAGAGGGGAGAAATAGGGGAAGAGTGGGAGCTTTTGACATGATGTGACTATCAGTGTTGCGACTGCAGTGCAATTTCACACTTTAGGAGTCCTGGGACTGCCATGCAAATGGGAGTTACTGCCAGATTTGCTCATCAGTGAAAAGGGATGCCCTTGCCACACTTAGCAGACACAGCAGCAACAGGTTGAAGGCAACATTGTGTGATATGTACCACCAAAGGCACTATTTTATTACTTTAATCCTGGTTTCAAAACTGCATGTAGTAATCACCTGTGAGTGGATCCCACACGATATGAATCACTGCTTCCAGACACAGTGTAAGGAAGTGGTAAGAATCATGCAGCCCTCCACATGCATTCATTCATTAAGGTATTTGTATCCCACCCTCCGTCTCTAAAGAGTCAGGGCAGTGTGCAATAAAATCAATGTGATCATGTTAAAATGATGTAAACAGTCCATTTTAAAAGGCCAAGAGCTTGTTTGACAAGATAAAGGAAAACAGATTAAAACTGGGTTAAAATAGTTTACAACAAATTTAAAACCATTCACATGTGTAGATTTTAGTAAGCAACCATATTCTGGCTTGTTACAAGAATGAGAGCAATACTGGCATCCATCAGATATTCAAGGGAAGGTATTTGGTAACTGGCATGCCACAGCAGATGTTGTTGGACCACAACCCTCAGCATCCTCACATCCTTATTGTCTATGCCTGCTAGAACTGCTGCACCATCCAGGGGCTATATAGTCCCCCCACACACACACACACACGCTTAAGGCAAATTATATGTCTAATAACTAAATCAGTACCCAAGAAAATGTAATGTGTGGATATCCAATATTTGTGTTTCTATAGATCATGTAATTCAGACCTGTGAAATCAGACTGATTTGATCTTGACTTGGCAAGCTGCCTCTGGCTGTGGAAATACCACAGATTCCTGAGAACTGTCCAGGGGGTATAACACTGCTTTCTCAAAGGAGACTTAGAGATGGATGATGCCAAATGGTTCTGCTCTGATAAAAGTTTGGGCAGACTCAAATTTTCCATCCAGATGTCTACCATACTTTTGTCTTCACCAAGAATCTGTTTTGCCCAGGATGAACTCAACCAGCAGGCAAGATGTGATGAATGTCTAAGAAAGCAGGCATAAGGGAGATTGAGGGAGGGAGCAAGAAACAGCAGAAAGACATTGAAAGAAACTTTCTTTCAGTAGAAAGATGCTGAACAAAACAGCAAAAGACTGTGGCGTATGGTGTTCGCTGTGCCCCCTGAGCAACCGTGCTTCCCTCAAGCACAGTGGGGGGAAAAATGTCTGTTCAGCAATGTTCTAAATGAACTCCAGCTTCCAGTCATGCCAGTGTACACACATGCAATGAGGTGGCGAGGTTTGCCTTGGTCCTTACCTTAGGCAGCAAGCTACTCTGGGCTTTCCTTGGCTATACATGTCCATTGGCCTCCTGAATTAACACTGTGGAGTGACATGGATCCTGAAACTGTGGTCCCAGAGGCCAACAGACACTGGATGTTAGTAGCTCCCATGTCAGTGGGATACTGAATCCACTCTGGGTTTTAGTCCAAACTTTAAAGCACCTATCCATTATGCTGTACCTATTTTGGAAGTGGGGTTTAGCACCATGGATAGCTCTTTTTATGTTTGCAGTACAAACCACAGCAGCTGCTGCACCATCTTGGAAACCACCAGCCGCCAAGGCCAGTGAGCATTGCAGAAAATAACCTACATTGAATAACTGCTGCCTTCTAAGAGTTCACATAAACATGCTAGACCCTTGTGATTCCTTGGTCTGGCTCAGGTTGTTTCTGTCTGAAGAGAAAACGTGAAGCCATTGCCAGATGTGAGCTAAACTGAAATCTGCTTGCTTCCTGAAGGGAAAGACAATCATGTCATCTCTCTAACAGAGAGATAACCTCCACTCTTCTATTATAGGCCCAGGTTATGGAAAGATGCATTTTGCAAGTCTGAAGTAGATTTTGCAAGACCAGGGAAGGTATTCAGATACAGCTGGCACATTAGGCACCGCAAGACAATTATCGCATGCTGCAGACTTCAGCCATTAGGGAGGAGCAATTTCATTTGTTAATATTTTATTTCAGGGATGGGGAGAGGCAAGAGTGAAATATTTTACCTGATAGGCCAAAATAATTTAGTGGCTTTGGGTACTAGGTACCTTGATGGGGAGCATTTGCTGATCTGCCTCAGGCAGCAAAATATCCTGGGGTGGACCTAACCATGTTTCAGTGGTAACAGAAAGATTTGTTTCTGGAAAACAGCTCAGAGCTGTCTTCCTGCAACAGCCTCACTTGTAAAATCATTGAGTGCCATAACTTTATCAATTATGTCATGTTATTATTTCATTAATATGTCTTAAATGACAGCTGACTTCCCATTCACTAAGTTTCTCTTTCCATAGTTTCCTGTTCCCTATACCATTGTAGTGGCTGCCCTCTCAGATCCAGTATCTCCCCTCCTCTTCTTAGAACACATCCTTCCTATGGCTGAATGGCTGTACACCTACAGATGATAATGATATGCAAAGGGATCTTGTAGGGGATAATGCTGTAATGGTAAATTGCAAATTAACAGAAAGCAGCCACTCTCCTTCTTTCAAACAGAATGACAGGTCTTTACCTTTGTGTTCCCCTGAAATGGCTCCACCAAAGGGACAAACCTACTTTGGTATCACACCTTCTGTGGCAACCCCACCAATGACAGACCCACTCCTGTTGGACTCATGCATTTATCTGACAGCTATACAGTTGGGGTAGGTGGAACTGGCTGGCAGAATCTGCTGAGTCCCAACTGATCATGGGCCTGAGTCTGCAAAGAGGTAGATCCTCCCCACCCACCCCAAATTTGCACACAATTGCACTGGTATAGCACAACCAGAAAGTAGCAGCAACAGCAGTTGGATGAAGAGTGCTTGCCTTTGGTTGACTCTCCTGGGCAGGTCTCAACAGAGGTGGGATGGACAATCTTCATCAATCATTTAGGTGGATATATTTCATCATGGAAAGATGTTGAACAAGGTGGCTGTTGGCATCTCTTCCAATTCTAAGATTCTTTCATTGTCTAACTGACATTTTAGAATGTTAGTGTCGGAAGAGAAGGCAAGGGCCTTCCAATGGAACCCGGAGGTGTCATGTATAGAGCCTGAGTGAAAACTGTCCTGGTGAATGGGAAGCCAGGATCCCTGAAATCACCTGGCAAGAAGCAGGCTCCGCCAGTCTAGAAGAAAACAACTTCTGTTGGGCAAGATCTCTTTCCATTAGGAAGTTCCTTGTGGTGGTCTGGTGGGATGTGTTTTCTAGTGTTTGGAGTCTATTTCCTGGTGTCCCAGTTTGTGGAGTAGGGGAGAGTAGACTTGCTGGATTGTCAAAAGTATAGCTCTTAAAATATGTGAAGCCCTTTCCATAAGAGTGTGTGGATTTAGAGGGGACTCCTACATTTGTAGGACATGCCCTACATTTTCAGGTTGGCCCAAATTTATAGGGTGCATGCTTCATTTTTACACTGGTAGAGCCAGAGTTGGAAATCCCATCACACCAGAAGCAATTTCAATTTGAAACACACCCACCACAAACCAAACTTTTTAACCTATCAGTGCAAGATCTATTTCTTAGTGAAATCGATTGTCTTTGACGGTGCTGGTGTTTCTTTTTTGGGGGGTCTTTCAACAGAGATTGGATGGACAACCTTCAGGAGTCATTTAGATTGATGTTTCCTCTCATGGAAATGGCTCACATATTTTAAGAGATATACTTTTGACAATCCAGCAAGTTTACTCTCCCTACACCACAAACTGGGACACCGGGAAATAGACTCCAAACACATGAAAAGACATTCCACCTGACCATCACAAAGAACTTCCTAATGGAAAGAAATCTTGCTTCGTCTCCTAGCAGAAAGTGTTGAAATGTCTCAAACCTGGCTGGTATCCTGCTTTTATCTGCAGCTCCCTCAGCATCGCATCTGGGGCAGGTGGGACTGTCTTGTCACTTGGTACAGTGCTGGCTTGTGCTCTGTTGAAGGTTTGAGGCAACAAATAGGTAGAGAGAAGTCAAGTGCATTTTGTGCTACATGCTGTGAAATTTGATGACAACTAATTACTTTTCAGTGTCATTTTCCAAGCTTTGCCAAGGTGTACTCTATTTTGCACTACAGACTCTATCTGAAGATTCACATCTCTTTTCCTATTTCACTATCCAAACTAATATAATTGTTAAAAAGAGAACAACCTATTACAAAATGCGTAATATAGTACTGTATGAACATCAGTTTTCACAATGATGCCATTCAAGTATGTGACTTAATACCTAGCAACAAACTTCTAGAAGTATGCTAAGATTCTCATCATCTACTTTACTAAAGAAATCCAGTTCTAACTTCCCATCAAACTAGCCACATTTATCCATAGAACAAAATGGAATCAAGGTACATCTTTACTAAGTTCATTTTCTCTTAGAAATATCTGTTTTGCTGGGGGAGGGGAACTATTTATCTGAAACTAGTTGGAAACTAAAATTGGTTGAATAAAATATACCTAAACCTTTTACACCACCTTCTCAAATCACTCAAGGCAAGACATTTTTAAATATATATTTACACTACCTTCGATGTACCAAACTACACAATTGTTCAGTCTACTAGGCATTGTTCCAAACAATTCGCTTGAACATCCAAACATACAGTGAACCATGTGTTTATCATTTCCTGAATGCTTTTATTCTCTGGTTAAAAACAGAGAATAATCTAATCCAGTTTGAGACTGGTTTAACTGTCCTAGCTCAGTGCTAGAGAATTATGGGAACTGTAGTTTTGTGAGACATTTAGCCTTGCCTGTCAGAAAGGTCTGGTGCCACAGCAAACTACACTTGCCAGGATTGACTAGCACTGAGCCACGGCAGTTAAAGCAGTCTCAAACTGGACTATTTCTGCAGAGTGCTTAGCACTCAGGTTCAATTGTCTGTGTCCAGCTCCATGATGCAACAATCTCTGGGAAAGCTCTGGCCATTACTACAGCTAATTGAGATATCACACCAAACCATAGTTAATCATGGGTTTGCAAGCCAACTTGAAATCATGGCTTCTCATTCTGCTTTCACAATCAACCCTCCACATTTGCCAGCTTAATATTTGTGGATTTGATTACTGCTACCTTATGATACTTTTTCAAAATAGGAACGTATAAGTCTTGTGTTGCATTTGTAGTCTTTCTGCAAGCCTCATGAGTCTGCGAGACTGTGAAGTGGGGTGGCAAGTCTTTTGTGTAGGTGCTAAATGTGGTTCGGGAGGTCTAGAGATATTTGCAGGTTTTCCACCCTTGTGGGGGTTCCTGCGCCCCTTAACCCTCATGAATGTGGACGGATGACTGTAATCAAACCACAACCAAACCATTGTAAATCTTACTTAATAGTTTGGCCTGACTGTTGAGCTGAAATATTATATTCAGAAGCGCTTCACCAGGAGTGAGGAACTTTCAGCCCTCCAAATGTTTTGAACTTGAGCTTCCAGCAGCCATGAACAATAGTAAGGAATTGTGGGAGACATAGTCCAAAAAATCTGGTAAGCCAAAAGTTCCTTACTTCTGTTCAAAGCCTTGTTAGCATCTCATTTTTCACTTTGTTCATACATATGGTTCCATCCACACACATCCCAAGCTGTATTTGATCACTTAGCAATATTTGTAAATTAAAATTGTTCAGCGCTTTCTTTCCAGCAAACTATAGCAATAAACTCTTGTGAGACCAAATGCCCTTACTGACATCATAACTTTCCCATCTGTATGTATTTATGTTATCCCTTTTATATATATATATAAAGGATCATGCCATGAGAGCCAAGTATTACATCAAAAACAGGCCAACCATAAAAATTCTGATATTACTGTATTAAATGAGAACATTTTCTCAGGCTTAGAAACATTTACTTTTTAGACTACAGCTCCCAAAATCCCTCTGCCAGGATGGTAGCCATCATGACTTGGAAAACTATAGTCCAGAAGTAACTTTTCCAATCTCTGGATTTTCTCCAAGCTTCTGCCTCTCTTTTTATTCATATAATGTGTAATGATTTTCATAATCCCCACTTTGCATTGAATGAACGTAACAGGGGAAAATATCATTCACAAACTCCATTGATGCCACACATTAGTAGGAAAGTAAGCAACCAAATAGATCCCTGGGTTACTCTCCCATACGTTCTTGGAAGTGGTTGCCAGATTTGTCTAGAACAAAAAATAAATTAAAATTCATTCTTAACAGAAACCAGGGCTTTTCATACAGTATTGGAACACATTTTATTACAAAATATTATGACACAATGTAATATACTTTTATTGAAGAAGCTCTCAGAAATGTTAGGTGTGCACACTAGTAAACCAGCCATAAACCTAATAACGTTTAACACAGGGGCAAGGAACATGTGGCTTTCCATATGTTGTTAGAAAGCAGCCCCTATCAACTTTACCCAGAAAAACCAATGGTGAGGGATGATGGGAAGTGCAATCTGATGTCTGGATAGCCACATGTTCCCCTTCCCTTGTTTAATTGAATATTGAATCTTAAAATGAACCTAATCACATTTACTATGGAAACAGTTATACATTTACCAACACTTTTGGATGAGCCAAAGCCATTTTACTGCCAGGGAAACAAAACGATACCCACATTCACACTCAGTTCCACACATAGATACTGGCTATACCTACAGCTTAAAGTTCTCATAATGAGACAGCATCAGAATTGGCCCAAAACATTTTGATATCTGAGCCCACAACTTCAAAAATTGTGTAATACCCTGAGTCAATCAAAAGTCAGTCAAAGAGGGAAACTCACAAACACCTCTCCTTGTAAAAAAATTAATTAAAATATATTAAATAGTGCTTTGCTATCCTTTTATAGCACCCAAAGTCTGCTGTCTAAGGCAGTTATTTCTCTCTGGCAAATAGTAGGGCTGTCTCTGCATTTACTAACAGGATAGATGGTTGTGAGTAACCATTTACATGTATTTGGACTAGAGCTGAATCACATCTATGCTCTCCTTGCATCAAGCCTAAAGCACTTCAGTACCTAAGAAAAGACTGTGTTGATAATCTAATCCAACCCGCTGTTCACAGACATATTTAAAAGGCATCCTAAAGATCCAAAAAATTAGCAGACAAAGTAGGGGTGCTATTCTGTTGAGAACAATTACAAAAGGGGGAATCATTCCTAATATACAGAGGCTGTCGGAATTAATGGGAATTCTAGGTGCTTGACAACCTTCCTTGTTCATTGTTCATTGAACCTTTAAAACAAGAAGTTTAAGCCACTCTTGTGTCATACAGAACTGATGGATTGCATTTGACGTGTGGACTTCAAGTTGTCTAGTCTACTCTAGAGTATTTTTGTACAGATTATTTAAATATTTCAATTTATGACAGATCTACAAGTAGATTACCAATTTGCCTTTGAACAAAACCAAACCAAATTCATTTCAGGTTTTATTTCCTATGCTATAAAGCCATTACTGTACTTTCAACTTATATCCCACCTTTCTTTTTTAAACAAGACCTCAAGGCATGCTTTATTTGTTTGCATTATACATATAGCACTGAAAATAACATCAGACGTTCATTTTAGTATACAGATTTGCCTTATGCCAATTGTTTCATTCATATGAGCAAAAAAGCAACAATGAGAGAGGATAAACAAGGAGATGGGAACCGCGGGGATGCCAATATTTTCCTCCCAGACAGAAGATAAAAAAGTATTGCTCTTTATCAGAACAAACAGTGGTATCTCGCAAGCCCCACTGGAATTTCCAATATTAACCTACCTGTAAACTAAGGGAAACATTTTCTCATAGCTCAGGAATCACATTAGCATAGCAGTTGGCTTTCTACGATAAGGAATGTAGCTTGTCGGAATTCAAACTAATTACAAATGTGAAGGGCTAAGGGCAACTGAAAGGAGGCACAGGTTTAATTACTTATCGCTTTGTCTCTTTTATCATTCATAGTCTTAAGGGTGACCAAAACCTTTCTTTCACTGAGAAATCCAAAAGAAGTTATTCAGTAGATGAATTACTTGATCAGTTTTAAACACCATGGAGATAATTGCACACCTTTTTTCACCCAATCTGGGCATAGGGCTTAAATGGGTAAAAATGGATCATATCACACTCCTCCTTGCCCAACTCAGCCGCATCATGTACCCGACCCAGACTTCTGGCATACTTTTCGAAGAATGGGAAAGTATCGTTCATTCAAAAAGTATGGAGTCTGGCTCAGGTAGACAATGCGGCTGAGTTGGGCAAGGCACACAATAAGATCCGTTTTCACCTGTTTAAGACCATGCCCAGATTGGACAAAAAAAGGCATGCGATAATCTCCTATATCATCCTATGTGATCCAGCCCAAGTTTTAAGATTCTTGGGGCAGGGGCTTCCTTTCAGTCCCACCACAGTCAAAGACACAGGATTTTATCACATAGGGAAAATCTGGGGTTTAAACAGCTATTATCCTGTGAAAATTGTGTAATCACGATTAACCCTCACACACATCATGATTAAAGTGCCATTATCCTGAGAATAAACAGGCAATGAACAACAACAAATCATTCACAGGATTTCCCTGTGAATGATTTGTTGCTGTTTATTGCCTGTTTATTCTCAGGAAAATGGCACTTTAATCACGACATTGTGTGAAAATGTTAATCGCAATTGCACAACTTTCATGGGATAATTGCTGTTTAAAACCTCAATACATGAAAGGAACTTTTTGGTGGCTGGACCCCAAGCTTCAGACTCTCCTGAGGAAGACTAAACTGCTGTCTTCTTTGCTCTTCTTCAACCAGCAGGAAAACCACTTTTTATTTAGACAGGTTTTCTGTTATTAACCGGTTGTTGGAGAAGGATCTTTTCATGAGGAATGCTGTACTTTTAGTCTCGTTGTTATTTTAAATGACTTCAAACTGCAATGGACCCTTGGTTTCTGCTGGAGTTTAGTTCCATGAGACCCCATGGATAGTGTGCTATAGTGTGCAAGTAAGGGCCAGTACAGAAGGCCCTAAAGGGGTGGTTTGACACGGCCCCTTTGAGTACCGGATCGGGGCCACAGCAACCGCATGCTGCAGCCCCAATCCGGCATTTTTCCAGCCCCAAAAGAAGCAGCACAATGCCACTCCTTTTGGGGGCAGAAAAAAGCCGCCTTTTCTGTGGCATCGGCAGCTCTTCTGCACTCCTGCGGCATGCAGCGTCTGAACACCGTGCCACTGGAGTGCCAAAACACTGCCCACTGTCTTGTAGGGCAGGTAGCATGACACTGGTTTGGGGGTGGCATTGGGGCGTGTGTCATCTAAACGCCAAGGCCCCATGTCACCCCCAAGCCAGTGCTTTCTGCAGGTCTGTTTTGGCCCTTTGTCAAGAAAATGTCAGTCTGCATAATGCATAATACTTGGTATCCACTGGAGCTTGGTTCCAGGACACCCCCTTACCCCAAGTCCCAGTAAACACAATACCAAAATCCATGAATGTTCAAGTCCCATGGCATAGTAAAATGATAAAACCAAGATTTGCCTTCTGGGTTTTTCTTTTTTTTCTTTTCATGTTTCCATGCCATGGATGGCTGAATCCATGGATAAAGAACCCATGGATACAGAGGTCCAGCTGTGGGGTATCTCTGGTCCTGTTAATAGGAAAAACAATACATGCTACAGTTGACCCAGGCCCTGACAATCCCAGCTCAAAATCTGGGTGGGACCTAGAGATGTCTCCAGTGATATCGTATTATATACCAACCACAGTGTTATGCATTAAGTACCAACCATAGTTCCTCACATCTTGTCATTCAAACACACACACACACACACACACACACACACAGAAAGAACATACATTCCTGTTTTCAAATTAAGACAGAAATCTTAGTTAAAGGGGCTGTTTACAGATCAAGGCAAAAAAGTGGGGATTACTTCGGAACATATTGCTCCACTTAAAAATCAGCTTATCTCATCTGAATTCAAGCCTAAATTGGGAGGCAGCTGGGTCCCAGCACAAGGATTTTGCTGCCAAAGCCACCAGGCAAGTACAGCCTAGTTGCAGCCCGGGTCCCAGGCGAACTCCAGTGGCCATTTTTCCAAGTGGGAAAGCTCCTGGTTTCAAAATAAGGCCGCCGGAGCTCACATGGGATCTGGGCTGCTGCTGGGCTGTACTCACCCAGTGGCTTCAGTGGCAAAATCCTTAGTGAAATAAGAAACATCTAATCTACCCTACTTGCTTTTAGCCAGAGCCGATGGTAATGACTATGAGGGTAGGAGGAAACTAGCACAGGAGTAAATGCACAGGCCCTGTGGTGAGTCTTTGCAAGTTGCAGCAAGAAATCAGTTAAGCCTAGAAAATTTTGTCTCACACTGCAGCTTTAACTGACCTGAAGGTTTGCACCCAGCCCTTTCTTCTTGCCCAGAGGCAATTCCACCAAAACTAAATCATTTGCACACTTGTCTCCTGACTGGAAATGATCCATGAAAACTAGAGGCTCAGGGCCAAGCCCCGAGATATAGCCTACTAGTGCAAACAGAAAATCTCAATGTCCACATTGCACAGATCATTTGAAAACATGGTCCACTAATTAAAACAGTCTATACAAGGATGGCCCTGCCAGCAGCTACAGCAGGAATGGGCACTGTGTTGCTGGACTGCAGCTGTCAGCAATCCTGGCTAGCAGAGGTAATGAAGAGGAATGCTGGGAGTTGCAGTGCAACAACCCTTGGCCATACAATTTCTAGCCCTGAGATATCTTAGGTGGCAAACATAGGGGGGCAGCAGTCACAATCCCACAGTTGTTCTTCCTGAGCCCAGCAACAGCAGCCAGCAGGCATAGTGTGTCTCTGTTGGGTTGGCATGCATAGCTAGTAAGTTGTGGTGGGGGTCTCAAAAATCACACAGTATTTTGGTCAATAGAAGCACAGCAAAGACAAAGCCATGCCAGTGGAATTCTATAATGCTGAAATGCAGTGGCAAACTAAATGTAATGGTATGTATTTTTCTTTAAGCAGAAGTAGCAGGACACCTTCATGTTTGATTAATGATTAAAAGAATGTTCTGACTCGGTGAAGTTACTTATTATTTCATCTTGGCTTTTAAAAAAAGAAAACAAAATGATGCCACAGGAATTTGGAGATAATGGTAATATTTTAACCTAAGTTGCCTTCCTTATAATGACATCATTATATTTACAAATCACTGCAAGGCATGAATCAAGGAGTGTAAAGTTTGATAGTCACTACTTCCCCCAAACAGCATAACATTCCAGGATAGCCTTGCACAGCATCAGTTCCCTTGTAAGGAAAGTATACCAAAGACTGGCAGTAATATCTCTTTATTTACAAACATATACAGTGGTGCCTCGGGTTACGAAATTAATTCGTAACGCGGCCGCTTTCGTAACCTGAAAAGCCTTCGTAAGCCGAATTGCCATAGGCGCTAATGGGGAAAAGCCGCGATTCCGTGCGAAAAAGCCGAAAAAAGCACCAAAAGTTTTTTCGTAACCCGAAAAAACATTCGTAACCCGAAACAATAATTCCCTATGGGATTTTTTCGTATCCCGAAAATTTCGTAACCTGGGTATTTCGTATCCCGAGGTACCACTGTAAGCTGATCAGGGAAAGGAAAGCAAGCAGCCAGACAAGCAAATCTTTCAAGCGATTATTAGTTCAGCCCCTAAACAACAGCAACTCCTTAAGACTGCTTCTAGTCAACTTGAGCTTTGAAAATGCACGGTGCAATTCTATGCATATTTACTATGAGGAAAATAGCATGGTGCTCAGTGGGGAATAAGTAGAGGAAAGGCATTTCTTTCTTTATTTTATTTCCTTTATCTTTCTAAACTCCTGCACCTCTTTTTTGTATTTTATTGTGTTTTCCTTTTATCCTACCCTTCTCTCACCCAAGGTGGCTCAAAAATGAATGAAAACAAAATGTATTTCAAAAACCAATAAATAACCAACTGTTCCAATTAGACATGGTGAGTCCTGATTAATCCTCTGTTGTCCCACTTTTTCAGCTGCGTTTACAATGTCCCAGTTTTTCTCTTCTCCTCCCACTTTCCACCATCATTCTGTCCTTTACTTCAGAATTGCTACAAACTAAGTTCAAATTCAAGTCAGCTGAAGGAGAGGAGAGTTGGGGAGGATCTTGCCATTCCCTGTAGAGTTAGGCAAAAGTAGACTATTGCAGCTCCTCTTAGTGTGTCTGTTCTTCCTCATTAACAACTTTTGCTATCTTGACCATGCTCTGATGTTGCTTGGCCACATGCGTCCTGGCTTTCATCTGTGAAATATTGGAGGGTCTGGAAATCACTAGCCAAGCTCCATTCCAGATCATCAGCCCTCACATATAATTAATTATCAGAAGGACAATTTTTATTGCAGACGAGGAATCAATTATGAACAACAAAATCTGGCTTACAGGGAAGCTCTGTCCTCCTTGGACAAAATTATGTTTTGATCCATACTTTTTTGTACCTGTAATAAATAAATAATAATTTGTCAAATTCCAGGAGTATTTTGTTTTAGTTCATTTTTCACAATTGCTGTCATAATGTGCTTTCAAGTTGTTTCTGACTTATGACAACCTTATCACAGCATTTTCTTGGCACATTTGCTCACAGGAGGTTTGCCATTGCCATCCTCTGAGGCTGAGATACTGTGACTTGTCCAAGGTCAACCAGTGGGATTCGAACCCTGCTCTCCAATGTCATAGTGCAATGCTCAAACCACTATAGTACACTGACTCTCCATTACTTTGCAAAAAAAACAACAACCCAAACTTGCAAACTTCTTCATATCTGTGACAGAAAGAACTTCAGTTTTTTTTAAAAAAAAATTGTAAGCAAGCAAAGCCAAATATATTTTATTAAATCATCATCATCATCATCATCATCATCATCATCATCTAGCTTGCCCATCTAGAATGGGAAGGGCAGCTATAAAAGACCTAGATGAGAAACTAAGCACTCAAGTTAGAATTGTCCCATCTTTTGTACTTCCCATCTCCATGTGCAGAAGTGAGAGTTGGACAGTGGAAACACAAGACAAGAAGAATATCAACTCATGAGGTCCTTGAACAGGTCAAGTCTGAACTCTCCCTGGAAGCCAAGGTGATCAAACTGAGACTGTCATACTTTGGCCAAGACATGAGATGGCATAACTCATTAGAAAAGACAATAATGCTAGGAAAGGTAGAAGGTAGTAGAAAGAAAGGAAGACTGCAATCTAGATGGACAGAATCAATTAGGGATGTCATGGGCCTGAGCCTGCAGGATCTGAGCAAAGCAGTTGAGGACAGTGGGGCTCGGAGATGCCTCATACACAGGGTCACCATGAGTCAGTGTCCACTTGAAGGCATTTAATAACAAGCAAAAGAGTGGTCCCCCTGCTATTAAGAAGAAAGAGAGGCTCTTGAACCTCCCGAGTCCCAGGCAGGCAACAAAAACAAAGTGGCTTATCACCTTCTCAGAAGGCGATTGCACACAGCTGATAAGCAGTGCTGATTGAATGTGCCAGATAAAACATGCATGCCAGGTCCATGATTCACACGCTACTTGCAAGCTTTGCTTCAAAAACAGAAGACTTGAAACAAATATTTTGGTAATTCATAGAATGATTAAAAAGACTGAGATGGGGGTTAGGAAAAAGCAGGTTTGGGAATGACTATAATATTAGGGATCTCAGGACCACTCTCTTCTTCTCTGGTTCTTATAACAAGGAATTTTAGGATGAGAGCACTGCCTCGAAAATTACACACATCTGTATGTTCCTGGCCTCTTTTCATTGCAGAGTGCATTGGAGTAGCTACTGTAAATTGTTTTCTCTTCAAAGTAAAGTTTGGAAAGATTTCTTTCATTGGACTATAATTCCCATGTGCTTTTAAAAATACCCTAGCACAGTGGACTAGCAGAGCTAGTACAAAACAGAGCTGGAAAAACCTGGGATATTTTTTTCCTAGTTAATGTAGAGCTTGGAAAACACAATGTCCAACCACACAAATATTTTCATATTTGGACAAATTTGGTCTTTATTATTTTAATTATATGCTCTGGATAGCTTTGGTTGATACTTAATGCATCATGCTTCAATACACCAACAACATATTCAATACACCAACATCTTTCAATTTCACGTTTTGGCCCTGAAATCTCTAGGCCTATGATACTCCAGACACAGCAATCCTCCTTAATATAAGTAGGTAGTGATTTATAACTCAAAACAGATCTGATCTGGTTATGTCCAGACACATTTAGAAAGTGCAGGGGTTTGCTATTTCTTACCACTGAGCTAAAGTACTTACTTAAAAATAGATGTAGATGGGGATTCCCATACTGGCTGGTAAAACTTTTTGAAAATTACTGAAGTTTCCATAAGCAACAAATATGCCTCTTCTGGCACATTAAAAGACTTACACATTATTTGAGCCATAACTTTTTGTGGACTGCAACCCACCTCATTTGATGCATGGTGTTGCTCAGTGGACAGGAGATTATTTTTTATATACATATTTGCAGTGGGATGGGGTTGGAATGATTGCAGTAAGTGTGGTCAGAGAGGACTGAAATGAAATAGATATAAAAATCAATTACAATTTGGAAAAAGTGGAGGCACATTCTTGCTCCAAGTCCTTCACCAATACAAGCATTTATTTCTCATCCCATTTGCGAAGCTTGATAGGTAGACTTGTTTCCATCCATGGTACAGCAGGGGGGGGGGTATGGTGAGAGCCTATTTGTACATGGTAGACCCAGGTCCATAGAGTGGTGGAGGAGGAGGAGGGTTGTCCCGGGTTTTGGCGACACCCGTGACGGGAGGGGGACAGTGAAGCCAAAACCGGGAAAATCCCAGTTGCAGCTGGGTTATGGCAACCCTATCTCCACTTATATCTTATCTCAACAACATTGGAGCAGAAGTGGATCTTCCTTTGCAATATGATTCTCTTTCGATGATTGAATTGGTGCAAACAGGTGTTCTGAGCCCATCCCTTTTTTAAAATAATAATAATAATAATAAAATCAATTACAATTTGTAAATACAGTCATTAGGAAACATGGATATTTTTGTAATCATAGGTTATATAATAATAATAATAATAATAATAATAATAATAATAATAACAACAACAACAATTCAGCCATTTTGAGGCCACGATTAGTACTCTGGGAGACCAAAGTGTTTCCTCGCTGGTTTTTTTTTTCCTATTTATATATCTAATATAACATTTGTGTCCCTTTACTTTCTTGCTTGGAGGACTAGCCTGTTTGTCATAGACTACTTGCTGACTAATGGTGGCATATAATACACTAACATAAGAAGATTTACCCCTGATGTTGTGGATAATGATATGATTAGCACTTGTAATAGTGTAGTCACAGTAAGCATAGGACAGAGTTGGCTTCTGGGTCTGCCACAGGGTCTGCTTCCTGCTTATATTTCTGCTTGTAATCTGCAGTCTTTCAAAACTTACTCTGAATAAAATATCTTAATCTTTAAATTGCTGCCAGGTTCTAGTCTGATTTTGCTATGACAAATCTAACTACTCCCTTTAGAGAGATTTAGACATATACAGTATATATTTATGGGTCAGTTGAATAAGCTGAATATTTATGGATCAGCTGAATAAAAATAAACAAACAAATAAACATTAAAAGACAGACAGAAAGAGAGATACTCTATTCAAACTCTTCGGTTTTATTACTTGCTTGCTAATTCTGTAGAAACTCTATGTTGTTGTTTTGTGCCTTTATTTCTACCTAATGGTGATCCTAAGACAGACCTATCACAGGATTTTCTTGACAATATTTGTTCAGAGGGTTGGCCTTCCTCTGAGGCTGAGAGAGTGTGACTTGCCCAAGTTCACCCAGTGGGTTTCCATGGTCAAACAGGAATTCAAATCCAGGTCTCCAGAGTAGTAATCCAATGCCCAAACTACAGGCCTCCCAGTCTACTTTGAAGGCCTAAGCACAGTCTATGCTGCTCCTGCTTTTAGTTGACACTATTATCAGAGCCAGTGTAGTATAGTGGTTTGAGCATTGTACTATGGACTTTATTATGGCCCCATACAGACAGGCCAAAATAAAGCTGCTTCAGGTCACTTTGGAGGTATGCTGTTTAAATGATGCATGGATCCTAAGAGTCCAGAAGCCACACCAAAGCCATACTCCAGTCCTAAGGATGGCATTGGCCTTCAGAAATGGGGATCTATCACTTGTTCTTTTTAACAATTAAAGTATATTCACTTTGTTCAGAATATTTAAATATTAACCAGAAATTAACAAATTAGAAAGCATTCAAATTTTTGCCATTGTTTTACCATGGCTTTAGATTTATCCAGTGGAGCAACATCATGAAAGCTTAGCTGGCTGGCATTCATAGTTATCGCTTTGCTCTGGACCCACTCACATAAGTTCAGGGAAAATTCCATATGCTTTCCATTTAATGAGGTCCAGATTACATAGTATAAAATATAAACCAAGGGAAATACTACCAACCTCCTGTATGGTGAAATACATACCCATTATGTGTATATTTTATTACTCAATATAAATGGAACAAATTAAAGGAAATAAGATATAAATAACCATAGATTTCATTTTATCAATGCGGTATGTTAATTTATATTTATAGGTTCTGAATAGCAATGCCTAATTATTTTAAATTGTTACCACCCACCCATGTACGGATAGGTACTACTGAGATTTAAGCAGGATTCACACCCATAATTATGCTTTTTAACAATGTGCTTAATTTTATACTCATGATCAATGGCAATAAGATTAGTTCCGGGTGAGGCCTACACTCACAACTCAGTTCAGAATTAGATTGGACAACAATTTGTAAATAATAATAATAATAATAATAATTTTAGTGCATTTATTTTTTATTTTAATTACATTTACATTTATTTTACTTAATTTTTGGTTAATTTATTTTTAATTTAATTTTATTATTTAATTTATTTTAATTATTATTAGATTTTCAATTTGATTTTACTTTATTTTTTCAAATTTTTATTTTATTTTAATTTTTATTTATTTATTTTCCATTTATTTTTATCATATTTTTAATTTCATTTTTATTGTTTTTATTTTGTTCATTTAATTTAATATTAATTATTATTTTATTTTTATTTTATTTCATTTTTTGTGTTTATTTTATATTTTACATTATTTTATATTATTTTCTTTATTTTTATTTTTTATTTTATCTTTGTTCTTTTTATTATATTTTTAATTTTAATTAATTTAGTTCTTTTTATTATATTCTTAATGTTAATTAATTTTATTTTATTTTTAATTTAATTTAATTTTTTCTTTTCTTTGTCTTTTACTTTGAGGTGGAACAGACTGCCATGAAGGGGCTTCAAGCCAGAATGCCAGATAGGGGCCACAGCAACCACACACCGCAGCACCAATCCACCTTTTTGCCAGCCCAAAAAGAAGTGGCAAATAGCTGTGCAGGCAATCAGCTTCCAGGCATCATGGTGTTATGTGTATGCCATGCCCCCAAGTAAGCTGGAAGCTGGCTTTCAATGGCAGTTTGTACCCACCCTTTTTATTTAACATATTGTTTTTAATTTAATTTTTATTTTACTTTATTTTATTTTCTATTTTAATTTAATTTAATTTTTAATCTAACTTTTATGTTTAGTTTATTTTTAATATAATTTAATTCAATTTTATTTTATTTTAATTTTATATAATATTATATTGTAAATTTAATTTAATTTAAATTTAATTTAAATTTAATTTAATGTTTTATTCTTCATTTTATTTTTATTTTATTTTGCTTTATTTTATTTATTATGAGCCAAAGCAGATGGCTCTAAAAGTCTGTCTCTCTACCGCACCTCAATTACACACCAGTCGACTTCTATCCAGTTTGAAACCCTGGAAACCCTTATGGAAACCCTAAGGCAAACCTATCACGGCATTTTCTTGGCAAAAATTGTTCAGAGGAGGTTTGCCTTTGTCTTCCTCTGAGGCTGAGAGTGTGTGACTTGCCCAAGGTCACCCTGTGGATTTCCATAGCTAAGCAAGAATTTGAACCCTGGTCTCTAGAGTTGTAGTGCAGTGCTCGTACCATTACACATGTTGGCCCTACCTCTGCATTCATCTTACCCTGTTAGTGCCAGAAAAGCATTTTCTGCTACATCTCAGCCAGCAAACTTGTTTAGGGTATATTGGCCAGTTTCCATTGGACCCAGACCTCTGTCATCTATTTTGTTGCTATACTGGGGTAGATTTCTCCCAGTGTGGCCAGCCCTCCTAATAGTACCTCTGTCTCAGGTCACAATTCTTGAAAGCAATTGTTTCCCCTTCCCCTTTCTGGTTGGCCACATGGAGAACAAATTTAGGATCAGGGTGGTGGATTGCTGCTAATGTACTAATAAAACTTCCTTTTAAAAGGAGTCTTGGGTAAGCTCTGCTTTCCTGCTCCTGCATCAACAAGCAGAGAGGCTTCAATAGAAGGTATTATTTTACCTATTCAATGCTGCATACTTGGTACTGGAGGGAAAGTTAATCCTTCATTCATTGTGGGATTCTGAGACCACAGAGCAGCTGAGATCATTATAGGAATCATTATAAAGGAATATAACAGAATGAGAAAATCGGTGTTATTCTTTGCTTTGATCAAAAACTACCAGCCACACAAAAAATTACCGAGTTGTACATGCCAAAGTCAACTTCAACCAATATTCTGTCTAAGTACTGGTGCCACGATCTGCCAATTTCCCAGCTGTCTGCACATGTCATGTTTTTCTAAGCATTAAGAATGTGGCTTTCTGATTCATTTAAGTGTAATTTAATCTGAGCTGTGCACTTGGTGCTTTATGGCTACACTGAAATGCTTGGGAGGAACACTCTAGATTGCATGGAACCCATGCTCTACAATGTGATGTGTTGCGTCTAAAGGATTTTGAAGGGGATATGGGAGATGCTATGTTAATGGCATCCAGGCAGGGGTGTGCCCTGCTCTTACAGCCATTGGAAACATGTTCATGGCACTTCTGGGCAAGGATACTGGTCCAGGATTTTGATGGGGTGGCCATTAGAAGACTCAGGAACAGTCAGATTCAACCAGAATCTTTCCTTTCATACTACAGTACAAAACTGCAGCACTATGATTCCACTTTAACTTAGCTGAATCTTAAGCGGGTTATAGACCGCCGCTTTGAGGCGGTCTCCCGCCGGCGCCATTTGCTCCGTGAGGGAGCCGCAGCAGCCAAACCGCGCGGCTCCCACGCGGAGCAAAAAAGAAGCTCCATTTTGGAGCTTCTTTTTGCGGCGCCTCTATGACGTCGCGAGGCGTCTGGGGCAGACTCGCGACGTCATATAGACCGCGCGTGACGTCCGGACGCACAGCGTCCGATACGTAAAGATGGCGGCGCCCGTATGAACAGGGCGCCACCATCTTGTACGTATTCTATATGTACTAGGGTTAGGGGGGTGCGGAAGCATTTAGTACGTATAAACTAAATGGCAGTGTGTAACCTGCCGTATTTGCAGTTTAGGAAAAGACATTTGCATCAACTTGCAACCCCTGGGATTTCATAGGATTCAGCCATGGCAGTTAAAGTGGAGCCATAGTGCTATAACTGGGTAATGTGAAAGGGCCCAAGTTCTCAAAGAACATTATCACACGGGAGGAATGTCTCTCAATTTCAAAAGAAAAGAAAGTAGGGCCAATTCAAAAATGAACGTACGTACGTGGATGGTTATCACACTACAGAAGAACACAGTGCCCATCCCAAAGTCAAAGTGCGCGAATGCAAAAGAAATTATCATATGAGCACATAATTTTCGTAGTCTAGAATTCAAATTAGCATTCCTGCACATGTGCAGTGAGGGCAGAATCGGATTGTGACCTTTTTACACTTTCCGCAAGTCTTGCTTCCGTGGTTTTGTTGTTTCACGTTATTTGTTCATTCATTACCCTTTATTTCACGTTATTTAGGCAATTCACATTATTTGTTCATTCATTACCCTTTATTTCACGTTATTTAGGCAATTCACCAAGTCAAAATCAGTCTAAAGCAACCTTGTACTTGGTCTGAGCTTTGGACTATGGCTCTAGAAGGCAGGGATCGAATCCCACTGGGTGACACTCTCTCAGCCTCCTCCGAAAATAGCAATGGCAAACCCCATCTGAATAAACCTGCCAAGAAAACCCTGTGACAGGGTCATGAGAGAGAAAGAGAGAGCCAATCCCTTCCCTCCAGTTGGAGAGGATGAGTTTGCAAAGGGAAAGAGCTGGAAAGGACTGAGAGGAGGAGGGAGGGAGGCAGTGTGTGTGTGTGTGTTTCTGTGGGGAGAGCTGCTTTTGGGTAGCCTTCCCATTTAGCAACAGCCAGTTAGCACCTCCTCTCTTTGGTCATCTTTCCAGAAACCAAACTACAGTATAATATAAAGAAACAAAAATGTGTGTGTGGAGGCTGTTTTTCATCTCCAGTGAGCTACTGCAGCTTTGCCCCCACATGTTTAGAATTAAGAACTATATTGCCAACTGGAGCACACTGACTTTAATAAGAGACCTGTGTATCCATTATACAGTTTTACAGCTAAAGGGGAGGAAAAAGGGTGAAAGACACCTTAACCCCATCCCGCTCTGTTGATAGGTTTTGTGGTGAAGAAAGGAGGGATGGTGGAAAAAGTTGTAGGCACCTTACCCATACTTCCCATATGTGATATAATGACTAAAACAGTATTATTTTAGAAATCTTATATGATGGGGTAAATATAATGTAAGTATAATTACAGTAATTAATATCAAATTGCCACCTTAAATATAGGCTTTGGAGAAAAAAGATGCTGAGTCTTTACCTTTAAGTAAAATATAGGATCCCATAATTAAAGGTTTATTTCCATTGTAAATAAAATAAATGTAAATGTATAGGATGTATGGCTTCTTTTGTGTTTATTATTCTTTATAAGCCCCCTTATTCACATTGTCATTTACATTCCTGTTGATACAGGGTTGGAACATAGTAGACTGAATGCCATCTGACTTATACTGGGTTTTTCATATATTATCTTAGTAACAGTCACAGCAACCCTGTTACAAAAGACAAAAGCATTATACTTGTATTACAGATCCCGTTCGATCTTGGAAGCTAAGCAGGGTCAGCCAAGGTTAGTACTAGGATGGGAGACTGCCAATAAATACCAGGTGCTGCAAGCTATATTTCAGAGAAAGGAACTAACAAAACCACCTTTGAGTACTCCTTGCCTAAGAAAACCCTATGAAATTTATGAGGCTGCCGTAAGTCAACAAGCAACTTGAAGGCTCACCAACTTGGAAGCATCTGAAGAGGGATTAGACAAATGCATGGAGAAGATGTCGATCAATGACTAACCACTAATAATGCTGCCTTTCCCCCCCCCCCCCCCCCCGCTTTCTAAATCACAGGCAGTATGTTTTTGAATACCATTTGCTAGAGAATACAAGCAAGAGTAAGCTATTGTGGTCATGTCCAGCTTGAAGGCTTCCTTCAGATAGCTGGAAATTGAATGCTGGCCTACACAGAACTTTGGACTGATCCAGCATTGCTCTTTCTATGTTCTCACATTCTCTAGACCAATTAACTCCCTTCTGAAGTACCATTTTCCCATGAAAGAAAAAGGTATGTGTGGTTTACATGCATATGTTTGAGTGCATATGTTTCAATGTAAACACTCACACACACACACACTTTTTGAAACAGATAGTATTTACTTCTGACTGAATAATTCATAGATAAGACTTCATAGCTAAGATGACAGTGTAGAAGTATTTTGCAAGGTCTGTGAGTTCTATAGCACAGAAGGCAGGGAAAGAACTTGTGACCCTCCAGATTGTTGCTGGATTCCAGCTCCCATCATTCCTAACATTTTCCCCTACAAGCTGTAGTTGATGGGATTTGGAATCCAGTATCTGGACCAATTTGAGATATAAAGGCCATTTCTATTCTCCTGGGGGGAAAAAGGGACTGAATGCCTCCTCCCAAAATTTTCCAACATTTTTCTAGACTTTCACATATCTGGGAGAAGGTGACCAATTTTCCACTCCTCTTTTATAAGGTGAGGAGGAACTCCTTTCCACATTTACTTGACTGCCAAGAACAGTGTTGCCAATCACCCTTGAAGGAAATGCCCCTGAAAATCCCCCAAACGCCCCCAAATTCTTTCACTAGCTCCAGCATCTCTCTGTGTGCATTGCATCGGGGGCATATACATTCAGCGTACCTCCAGTGCTGATCTGGAACAAATCTCAGTGCCACATCTGTTTGTTATAGATGGAAAATAAATCAGGGGACAGCTTTACAGGAACATCATGTCTTCATCTGAAAAGGTCCTCAGGAAAGAGGCGGAGAACATCTGCAAGAATACCATTCCATACCATCTGAACTGAGGACAACCACCACAACATCTTGATGAAATGAAGGGCTTATGACTAACACCATCATGTCTGTCTGTCTGTCTTTCTTTCTTCTGTATGATTTTTAACACAGTTGCCTGATGAAGAAGCCACTAAAGCTTCGAAAACTTGCAACACATACAATGTATATTTTGGTTGTTCCAATAAAGGTATCACTCTTTGGTGGCTTTTGGATGACACTGTACTTTGCTATATGACCAACACGGCTACCCTTGGATATGTTCCCACAGAAAAGTTACTTTTGGAGACCACAATCACAGGCCAGGCTGCAGGGAGTGGAGGTCACCTCTGGAAGCTGTAGTCCCCCCCAAAAAAAGTAACCTTTCCATATTCTGGCATGACCAGAGCATCTGCATGTGTACATGTTTCTTTCTCCATGCTTACTTTGCAGGACCTTCTGCCTCATCAGTGCATCTCCAGGGAGTCCTTGAAAGCATATGCTGAAAGAACCCTTTGTGTGTTAAAGTCTTAAAGGGATCTGTAATACAAGTGTAATGCTTTTGTCTTTTGTTACAGGGTTGATGTCACTGTTAATAAGATAATGTATGAAAAAGCCAGTGCAAATGGGGTGGTGTTTGAACATCTATGTTCCAACCCTGTATCAACAGTAATGTAAATGACAACACGGGTTTGTTGTTGTAAGCCACCCACAAGTTGATCTCAACTCATGGCGACTCTGTGGATGAGATATCTCCAAGACTATCTTCTACTATTCTTCTTAGTTCTTGCAGATTCATACCCATGGCCTCCTTAATGGAATCCAATCATGTAACGTGTGGTCTTCCTCTCTTTCTCCTTCTCTCCACCTTCCCTAGCATTTCTAGGTCTTTTCTAATGAGTCGTGTCTTCTCATGACGTGGCCAAAGTATGAGAAAGCCTCAACTTAATCATCTTGGCTCCCAGTGAAATCTCAGGCCTGACTTGTTCTAAGGCCCATTTGCTTGTCTTTTTGACAATGCGAATAAGGGGATTAATAAGGAATAATAAACATACAAGTATGGAAATAAACCTTACAGTGGGAATAAACCTTTAATTATGGGCTCTTATATTTTATTTAAAAGTAAAGACTCGGTATCTTTTAAAGGGACCACAGAAAGGATATGCTGAAAGAGAAGTATGTGTATCAGGGGTTATTTACACTGTGAAAATAATCCAAAGGATGAATCAGGTTTAAATCTCTGCAGTTCGCACACATGCCAAATGCATCCGATTAATTTTGGAGGAAGGCTGCCAAAAAACCCCACTTAATCGGGGATAATCTATATTGGGGTTTCCCTGAGTTTCTTTTTAAAAGATCTGCATTGTTGGTAGTGTGAATAACCGATGCAAACAGAATAGAGCCAGGATAAAACAACACATACCAAAAAAGGAGAGGTTCTGAATGCATTTGCATCATTGGCTCCATCTTTTATTTGTACGTGTGAAGTACCAAACTTGCAGAGATGTGGGTCGATTCAATTCCATAGTCTGAATAACAAACAAACAAAATGCATGAGATGATTTGCACAGTTGTGCTAAAAAAAACCCTGTGTGAACGACCCCTTAGTCTTAACGTTGCCACCTTGAATATCTGTATTGCTGCCTTGTTTTTCTACATTGGGGAAAAGGTGGGATATAAATAAATAAAATAACAATAATTAAAGGGAGGGAAACATCTTCTTTGAGTTGCAAATGGATGTTAAATTTCCTTGACTTTGAAAATCTCCCAGTGACTGCAAAAAAAGGGGGAAGGTGCCATCCTGCAGATAGCCCTCCCTAACATCTGATCTGAGACCAGAAACACAAAATGCAGGCCTAGGAGTTTATCAGACAGAGGCAAATTGCTGAAATCCCACACAGAAATGGGATTTAAAAGTCTGGGGGGGATGCAAAAGCGGGTTGTTTCTCAGATGTGTTTGTGTAGAGGAGAAATAACGCAACATTAACCTGAATGAGAAGTTGCCAAACCCCACTCTTTTTTACTATCAGCTGTTCCCAAAAGTAAAAAAGAGCGGGTTTTGGAGACTTTCCAGTCAGGTTAATGTGGCGTTATTTTGCTTTCATGTGAATGTTGTCTGAAAGTCTACCCACTTTTGCGGGGTTTTTTCCACTTTTTGTTTGGGTTAACACCCGATGTTGTTTGAAAATTTACCTGCTTTCAGTTTAAATTCAGTTTCTGTACAGGATCCGTCCTGTGTGATAAACTCCTATGACTTACATCTCCACATTTTTACCCCTCCTGTTTGTCTGACGAAGAAGCTGGTGCGACTTGGAAACCTTGCGACGTGCCATTGTGCCATTTTGGTTGGCCCCATAAAAGTATCCTTGTTTGATGGTTATTGGATTCACTATGTGGCCAACAGGGCCACCCTTAAATAAATTAAAGAGACGTGTGAGCTTTCAAAGATATAGGCGGGTTACAGACGGCGCTCAAGCGGCCGTTTTCCCACCGCCGCCATTCGCTGTGGAGGGAAGCCCCAGCAGCCAGACCGTGAGGCTTCCTGGCACAGCGAAAAAGGAGTGCCGAAATGGCGCTCCTTATCAAAATGCGGAAGTGGCGCCGCGAGGGGCGAAGCGCGCCCTTGCGGCATCACTTCCACCGCGATACGTCTGGACGCTATGCGTCCAAGACGTCAAAATGGTGGCGCCCATGTGGATGGGCGCTGCCATTTACGACGCGCTCTACGCGTACTACGGAGAAGGGCCGTGAAGAAGGCAGGACCCTTCGTAACCCTCAGTCCTTCCTAACCCTAGTATGAGCAGAGCGCGTACTTTATGGCGGTCTGTAACCCGCCATAGTCTGTAGAACCAGTATGTAGAGAGCTCTTGTAGCGCCTTTGAGACTCACTGAAAGAAAGAAATTGGCAGCATGAGCATTCCTAAACCTCAGTCTACTTCCTCAGATGCATTTAGTAAGCAAGGGCCCAAACAGACAGGCCAAAATAAAGCTGCTTCAGGCCACTTTGGAGGCATGCTGTTTAAATGACACGTGCATCTTAAGCGGCTGGAAGCCGCGCTGAGGCTGAGGACTGGAGCGCAGCTTTAGCAGGGCTTCCAGCCTCTTAAGAGATGCTTGTGTCATTTAAACAGCATACCTCCAACATTATTTATAGCTTTATTTTTCCCCCTTTCAGGCTTTATTTATTACATAGGCTTTATTTTATTTATATTATTTTATTTCATGGCTTTATTTTGCCCTGTGTGTTTGGGCTTTAATTATTACATAGGCTATATTTTTAATATTATTATTATTATTATTATTAACCTTTATTTATAAAGCGCTGTACATACAATCTTTTTAATTGGACGGTTCCCTGCCCTCAGGCTTACAATCTAAAACAGGGGTAGGCAATCTTTTTGAGCCGGGGGGCCGGGTTGCTGTCCCTCAGACAACTGGGGGGCCGAAGCCAAAAAATAAATAATTAAATAATATTTTTAAAAAATTAAATATATAAATAAACCAGGACAAATGTAGGACAAAATTTTCAAATGGAAGACACTTTTTTTAAAAAAATGGAGGACACGCGAAAAAAATTGCTGATTTTTTAAAAAATGTTAATATAAATGCATGTTTCTGAGGCTTCTATAGACAATTGCCCCCCAAAGGCCCCGGCGGCAATCGGCAGCAGGACCGGGCTGGGGCCGGTCCCAAGGCCTTGCCGGGCCGCGGGCCGCAGGTTGCCTATCCCTAATCTAAAAAGACATGACACAAAAGGAGAAGGGAGATTATTGCCTTTTGCTTTGGTCAGTTTGTATAAAAATGATATATAGTCTCTCTCTCTCTCTCTGTGTATATATATATATAGGCTCTCTTTCTCTGTGTATTTATATGTATATATGTGTATATATATATATATATATATATATACACATACACACATATATATATAGGCTCTCTTTCTCTGTCTATAACTTTATAGCTTTCTGTTTGGCCCGTCTGTTTGGCCCCTTGAGCTTCTAAAGGTGGTAGTAAGGTCCTAAAGCGCTGCCTTTTTTGAGGAGGAGGAGGAGAGGTCTTTGTAGACCAAAGTGATTACAAAGTCCCCTCAGCTGGGCCCTTCTTCGAGCCCTTCCTTCCTTCCTTCCCTCCCCTCAGCAGCCCCACTAACTTTGCAGGACTGGGACCCCAAAGATAAGAAGCCAGGAGGGAAGGAAGGCAGCCCTGAGGGAAAGGCGGCGGCGGCGGCAGAAGTCGGGTTGGCGCCTTAAATTCCGGCCCTTTCCCCCTGAAGCAGCAACAGCAGCCGCCCAGTCCTTTTCTTTTTCTTGGTCCCTCTCCTGGGGCCGCCCTTTTGGAGGAGGCTCTCCGTCCCTCCCTCCCTCCCTCTCTCTCGGCCCCATGGAGGAGGAGAAGGAGGGGAAGGAGGAGAAGAAAGAGGAGGAGGAGAAGGGGATGCTGTGCGGACTGCGGGCGGGTTGGGGGCGCAGCAGAGCCGCAGCCGGCCCGGCGGGGCAAGGGCTTTGCAAGGAGGCGAGGGGCTGCAGACACAGCCCCCCTCGGAGCCCCAGCCAGGAGCAAGAGCTGGAAGCTCTGGAGGGAAGCTGGGATGGAGCCGGGGGGCTCTGGGGCCAGATAGCTTCCCGAGGAGGAGCTGCTGCTACTACTACTACTACTACTACAGCTGCTGCTGCTACTCCGAGGCGGAGAAGAAGGGACGAGGACGGGGGCTGCTGCTGTTGCTGCTGCTCCTGCGGGGAAGACAGGGCAGCGCTGGCCCCTTCTTCCTCCCCTTCCTCCTCTGTGGCGGGGATGGCGGCTCCTGCCCAGGGCTACTCGCTCCCGGACCCCAGCGGAGGCGGAGGCGGAGGAGGCTCCAACGGCAGCGAGCGCAGCGCAGACTCCCCTCTTGCCGACCACGAGCCCCTCGGACCCCCGGCCTCCTCCGCCGCCGCCGCCTGCAGCCCCGAGTGGGGCGAGGAGAGGTTCCGCGTGGACAGGAAGAAGCTGGAGGCCATGCTCCAAGGTGAGACAGGGAAAGCAGGCTGCCCCATAGGGATACCTAGGAGGGTACTTCCCCCATTGGGGGATACTTCGCCATAGGGAAGGCATACTTGGCCGTAGGGATATAAAGGAGGATACTTGGCCACAGGGAAAACAAACTTCCCCATAGGGATAAATAAGAGGGTACTTGCTCACGGGAAAGGCATACTTGGCCATAGGGATACGTTGGGGGATACTTACCCCCCAAAGGAGGATATTGGCCCATAGGGATGCATTGGGGAATGTTTTTCCATAAGGAAAGCATACTTGGCCCTAGGGATACATGGGAGGATACTTGGCTCTAGGGAAAGCCTACTTCCCCATAGGGATGCATAGGAGGAGACTTCTCCCATAGAGATGCATTGGGAGATGCTTCTCCATAAGGAAAGCATACTTGGCCCTAGGGATAGATAGGAGGAGTCTTGCCCCTAGGGAAAGCCTACTTCCCCATAAGGATACATAGGAGGATACTTGGCCCTAGAGCAAGCATAGGGAAAACAAGCTTCCCTATAGGGATGCATTGGAGAATACTTCCCCACATTGGGGGATACTCATCCCTAGGGAAAGCATACTTGGCCATATGGATACATAGGAGGATAGGTTTGTTTGGGGGTTTTTTGTGGGTTTTTCAGGTTATGTGGCCATGTTCTAGAAGAGTTTGCATCTGGGGCTGGCATCTTTAGAGAAAACAGGATATTTGGTCCTAGGGAAAGCATATGTCTCCATAAGGATACATAGGAGGATATTTCCCCATAAGGATACATTGGGGGACACTTGCTCCTAGGGAAAGCATACTAGGCCATAGGGGGAAAATTCTCTATAGGGATGCATTGGAGGATTCTTGCCCATATAGAGCATATTTGCCCATAGGGATACATTGGGGGATACTTGCCCATAGGGATACATTGAAGGATACTTGCCCATAGGGAAACATTGAAGGGTACTTGCCCATAGGGATACATTGGAAGATACCCATAGGGAAACGTGGGTAAGTATGTAGCGAGATCTTGTAGCCCCTTAGAGACTAACTGAAAGAAAGAAGTTGGCAGCATGTGCTTTGCCAGACTCGTCTACTTCCTCAGATGCGTTAGGCAAGCATGGTTTCTCTATGGACATGTCTGATTTTTTCCATAGGGAGCTGCATTTCCCTCTTAACAATAGAATCCTATGAGCAAGTATGGTTTCTCTGTGGGCAAGTACTGCCATTGGTTTTTAGTACCTCCTCCCCTTCCAAGGCAGTGACCCTATCACAAGGTTTTCTTGGGAAGTTTCTTCAGAGGGTGAGGATTACAGTTGCCCTCCTCCTGAGGCTGAGAAAGTGTGACTTGGCCCAAAGTCACCCTGTGGGTTTTCTGTCAGAGCTGAGATTTCAACTCAGGTCTTCACTGAGTCATAGTCCAGTGCTCAAACCACTCTGGCTCCTCTTGTTATTGTTTTTGTTTTAGTTTCATTCACTCTATTTGTGGCCCCTGTTTTGGGCAGCAGTATGAGGAGGGTTCTGGGCAGAAGATGTGAGTCGCCCTCCTTGACACATGGCAAGGGGGGCGGACAACAAACTACACTTCCCAGAATTCCATAGCCTTGAGCCATGGGAGTTAAAGTGGTATCAAACCAGATTATTTCTGCAGCGTGGGTACAGCCGTCGTTTTATTCCACTGACTCTCATAACTTGCTCTCTCCCACCAGTCAGGATCCACTGCCTTACCCTGGGCGACTGGCTGACAACAGCTCCCCAAACTAATCCCTTGGAGAATGGAAAGCTGGGGGTTGCTTGCTATGGGTTTACCCCAGGCGTGTGCCAGCAGGGCCCTTTCCCAAAGGGAAACAGTTTGATCACACATCAGGGGCAGACCCATGGCAAGGAACAAGAGAGGGGTATCCCTCCCTTGACTAGGTAGTTTTCTTAATGACTTCAGAGCCCCAAACAATTGTTGTTGTATGCCTTCAAGTCATTTATGACTAACAGTGACCCTGTCTCGGGGTTTTCTTGACAATATTTGTTCAGAGAGGGTTTGGCATTGCCATCCTCTCAGGCTGAGAGAGTGTGACTTGCCCAAGGTCACCCTGTGGGTTTTGCTGCTTGAGCAGGGGTTCGAACCTTGGTCCCCAATCACAGTCCATTGTTTAAACTGCTACACCATCATGGCTTTTCATGATAAGTCTCTTCAGAGGGGGTTTCCCATTGCTATCCCCTGAGGCTGAGAGAGTGTGACTTGCCCAAGGTCACCCAGTGGGTTTACACTACCAAGCCAGGACTCAAACCCTGGTCTCCAGAGTCTTAGTCCAACATTCAGCCACTGGCTCTTGCCTCAAAGAATAGATAGATTCAACCATGCATCTGAGCAAGTAGGCCCAAGTCTAGGAAAGCTCATATTCTCAGCTTCTTTCTTTCAATTAGTCTTAAAGGTGCTACAAGATCCCTCAGGGTAAAGAATAGATGAGGTGTCCTTGGACAGCCTTGATTGCCCAAGATACTGTAGCTCCCAGGGCCTTTGAGGGCACAGCTGGCAAAGAGTAGTGGATGCCCCTGTGTCAGTTGCTTAGAAATTCTCCCTTCTGGTTCTGAGGAAGGTGTCACTCTTTCAGACACTACTGGGATAAATTACTACGAGAAGTTGGCCTTGTGGAGTCAGGATGCCGTAGTGGTTTGAGCATTGGATTATGGAGTTTATCACACGGGAGGAATTTATCTTAATTTCGAATGAAAAGAAAGTGGAGCCAGAACGCATTCACGTGAATTTGCCAGTTAAGTGAATTTACGTAAATTCGAATTGCATTCGAACTGACTTCCTATTGCCCCAAAATAGCTTGCCATTGCCCGAAATTGCATGTGGTAGTCTATCACGCAATAACGTTAAACCCCATGATTGCGTTTGGATTGCCATTGGATTATACTTCCAATTTCCCTTGTCTGATAAACTCCTATGACTCCCAAGACCAGGGTTCAAATCCAATTTTGGCCATGGAAGCCCACTGGGTGACCATACTTAAGTCACAGTCTCTCAGCCTCAGAGGATGGCAGTGGCAACCAACACCACCCCTTTGTCAAGATAACTTCATAATAGGTTTGCCATAATAGGTTTGCCATCCCCCAGAGGGATCTTGTAGCACCTTTAAGACTTAAAGGCCTGTTACAGACTGCCAAAATAAAGCTGCTTCGGGTCTCTTTGGAGGTATGCTATTTAAATGATGCATGGGTCCTAAGAGTCCGGAGGTCACGCCAAAGCCACACTCCATTCCTAAGCGCTGGAGTGCAGCTTTGGTGCAGCTTCCGGATTCTTAGGATGCATGCATCATTTAAACAGCATACCTCCAAAGAGACCCGAAGCAGCTTTATTTTGGCAGTCTGTAACAGGCCAAAGGCACACAACAAGAAGTTGGCTTTGACCCAGTGGATAGGAATGGACTCTCAAGGGGTACTGGTGGGCCAGGGGGATGTCTGCTGAGACAGAGAGGCTGTGCCTGCCAGATTGTGATAGAATATGATAGAGTTTCCAGCCACGTCTTCCTTTTCCCCATTTCAAACCAAAGTATTTTTTTTTTTCCTTTACCTCTCTGTCTATTCTGGGAATGGAGGCTGCTGCAATTTGATGCTTCTGGGATGCCTCAAGTTCAGCCTCTTCCCCTCCCTGGAAGTGGCTGCTAAAACACAATGCTAGAAAAAGTCTGCAGAGGAGACACTCTCGCTTGCTGTTTTCTCTCCTCCCATCTCCCATTTTTCCTTCCCGGCTTGTTTCCCAAATTCATCCGGTCCCAGATGTGTTTAAACTTTCCTTTCTGCAGATGTCAGTGTTTGTAGCCTCTGCTCCTTTTAGGGGGGAGGGCTGGAAGTGTTTCACTCACTTAAGGCTGCTAGATGCATCCAGAAGTGAGCTTTAATAGATGGCTTGTGATAAATGAATATTTAATTAGGATTTTCTTGGGGTTTTTTTGTGTCTTTGCTTTGTTTTATTAAAAGAAGACACACTTTAACACAGACAAAAGTTGGTTTCACAGCATCCTTGGGGCAGTAGGTTTTACTGGCATAATCTTGGCTCTGCTTTATTAGCTTTAATTATGAAATCCTTACTTTGGAATGAATGAAACTCAGCGCCAAGTGATTCACCAGGTTTTAGGTCTACAGGCAACCTTTTCAGTAAAGACAGGGGTTTTTGGCTCATCTAGCATTTTTGGCATGTGAATACTGTATCACAAGCATCTGTGGCAGCAGAAACATTTAGAAATGATCTCAAAGTGTCTGCAATATCTGTGCTCTGAGCTGATGTAATCTGGCCCATAGCCCTGCCCCATGCACAAACCAAACAGAATATTCTTCTGGTGCTATACTTTTCTAACATAAGGAATCAGTTTCCTCCTAATCCTTCTCTGTTGTTGACTTGTTTTATATGTGGGTGTAGCAAAGGATTCTGCGACATAGGATAATATGTGCTGCCAAGGTCTCTTGAACTTAGTTCTCATCCCAGGCAAATGGATGTCACCCCAGACAAATTGACAGCATGATCTGTATTTGAAGCTTTTAATAACTGTATGATAGTACCATCTTTGCTTGTGATGTGCACATGGAGCTATGAACCAGCATGGAGTAATGGTTGGATCATTGGACTGCCACTGAAAACCTGGGTTTGAATCCCTGCTCAGCTGTTGAAACACACTGACTAGCCTTGGGCAAGTAATACTCTCTCAGTCTCAGAGGATGGCAAAAATTCCCTTTGGACAAATCTCGCCAAGAAAACTCCATGATAGGTTTGCCTTAGGATCACCAGAAGTCAGGAATGACTTGAAGGCACCCAACAGCAAAGTACAGAAGGGGGAAAAGTTTGACGTGTGAGCCTCAAGTGGCCCCTAATCCGACGAGGCTCCTTTTATAGCCCTAAAGCTTCCATCTGCACTGGCAGAGAAGGCTAAATGTTTCACAAAAGTGCAGTTCCCAGAATTCCATAGCATTGAGCCATGGCAGTTGAAGTGGTGTCAACCTGGGTTATTTCTGCAGGATGATTCAACCTAAGTCACCTTTGAGATAGCTTCTCCATCATTACAGATCATCTTGTTATGGAGCATAATAATCTTCGTATGAAGCTTCTGGTATCTCTGGGTTCTTTTGCACACTGTTTGGAGAAACTGTTCTGCAAAGGAAAAGTCAGTTGTATTGCACAAATAAACTTAAAAACCCAAAAAACATGCATATGATGAAAAGTGCATATTGGAAAATGTTTGAGGCTGAGAGCTGATTGTTGCCCCGATTGTATTATATTGTCTTGCTTGAAATCAAGGTAATCAGTTACTTACAAAATATGTACTGTGAGTGCTTATAAAGGCAAATATATGGATTAGAAATGATTAGATAGGCACAGTAGTTGCGTAACAAATTGAGCTTGTAACGGTCCTTCAGTTTTATTGATGGAAATCAGAAATAACATTACATTCTCCTTTATAGATTATGTAGAAGAAGAGAGATGGGGAACATGAGGCCTTCGATGTGTTTTTGGACTGCAATTCCCATTATTCTCATTATTACAATGCTATCTAGGTCATGCTTCATTACAGTGCATCAAACCCTAGAATGCTACACTCCCCCCAATTCTGATATATCTGATAATGTTGACACCAAAAACAAAACAGAGTAAAACAAAGAAATCAAATCATACTTTTACTGAATTGAAGGATGTGTAGAAAATCTGGTCTCATGTTCATTGTTCTTGTTTACATGGTTACTCTTTCCATATATGTGTGTGTGCGTGTATGTGTGTTTATGTTGCCCATGTGTAGGCGTCACATTTGGAATGTTCTATTCCAATGGTCATACCACAGCTTTTTATCACTTCACTGAACTTTGGGTAGCAGGAAAGTGGTTGGTATGGCTTGACCATAATGTTTGGAATTTCTTTCAAATTAGATTCAGTCTCCTGGGGGTAGGTTAATCTTTAAGCAGTTGATATTTTGTTTTGCTGATAGAGTGATTTTGGTATGCAGCTGAACAGAGAGTTCACAGTGCTTACTATAATTGGTACAGTTCAGCTTTAAATCTGAAGATGTCTGTTAAAAAGGCAGAAAACTATTAGAAAATAATAATGGGGTGCTTGTGGGATGGCACAAATTGCTGAACTGCAAATTGCTGGTTGATTAGGGAAGAGTTGAATAGAATTCCAAACTGACGGCAAGTTTGAGACCTATCACATTAGATATGTTTGCCCATCATGGTTATTAAAAGAATCCAAGTAGGGCTGAACAATTGAGTTCAGAGGTAGTAAATTCTTAGTGAAGAATGTGGAGCTTTCATTAGAACCTTTTAACTACCTAGACAACTGCCATTCAGTATCAACTGCAAGTCCCATTAGCCCTAATCAGCATAACCTGCGGTTAGGGGTAATAAGAGTTGTCATTGTATGTCTTTGTGTCATTTCTGACTTACAGCAACTCTAAAGTGACCCTATCATAGAGTTTACTTAGCAAGATTTCTTCAGATGAGGTTTGCCATTCCCTTCCTCTGTGCCTGAGAGCATGTGATTTCCCAGGGTCACCCAGTAGGTTTCATGGCTGAGCTGGGAATTGAGCCCTGGTCTTCAGAGTCATAGTCCAGCCCTCAAACTACTATACCATGTTCTCAGTATTTCAGGCCTTCTATTGCATTCCTGTAAATTAGACAACATGTTCTCCATCCTAATAGATTATTTGAATGAAGAACTCGGTGTTGAGTGTGGAGCCTCTTTGGTTCTTGTGGCTATCTTATCATTTTGACATTGGACAACATGGATCATGATATCCTTCTGGCCTATGCTCTGGAGGCACTACCTTGTAGTGGTTCCACTTCTCACTTTAGTGTAGAGAAGGAGGTACTAAGATCTGGATGTGGGGAACCAATTGATCTAAATAAAGGTGTGTAAAGTGTCATCCCTTGAAGGAGTAGTCCCCAAACCTTTTTGGACTGCTGTCCCCTTTTCTCTTGGGTGACGTGTATGGAGTGGGCGCGCTGTACAGAATACAGAAATAACTAGAGTAGCTTACCTGGCATGATAGGGATAGATGCCCTTTCACATCAGTCCTATATTAAGAGTAGAAGCTTACCCACAGCTCTGAGGGAGTAGATTCCAGATTGTGGGAGCAACACAACAGAAAGCCATCTCCTTCATGCCTTTCTCAAGCAGGACTCCACAGATGAAAGTAGTCCTAAGTGAACATGTCCTTAACATCTTAGTATTTAAATAGGTTTATAATGAGACAGAGCATCCCTTGGATAGTCAGATCTCATGCTGTTTGTGGCTTCAAAGTTTAAAGACAATAGCTTGAGTTGGGTGTGGAAAGCAATTGTCAAATGAAACAATGTGAAGTTAGTAGCATGTAGCAGTTAGCAGCCTAGCTATCTTCTGGATGTGTGTCTCAAGGACAATCTTGAAGTGTAGTTATGATGCACATACGAACCACCGAAAACTGCCTTTGGAGTATCATGTACCATTGGTTTGTGTCCTCACCTCCAAGGTTGGCTTCTAAGGCTGGGAGGAGGCTTGACTCTTGTCATGCTCCCCAGAGGGTGGCACAACACTTTGTGTAGTCCTTTAACAAACTGCTCATAATCAGTAGAGAAAAGTCTTATTCATTCCACATGTAGAGTACTAACACGATGTACCACTGTGAGATTTTCCAGGAGGAGAAAAATGGCAAATTACCCAGTTAAAATTTATCATATATAACTAGAATGAGCAACTTGCTGGACTCTGGAGGACTTCATTACAAATATGTTGCAAGCTGGAGGGCCTTGACTAATTTGAATAATTGCATAGTGGAATGCGATTCAACTAATTTGATCAGCATACTGCTTTATGACCATGATGTATTCCAAGCTGTGGGGAACTTACTGGCATTAATTCTGTATTAGCACTGTATTATAATTCTGTATTAAATTATTATCTCAGGGGAAAAAAATCTGGAGCAGGCCTTGTGTGCCATTGGGAAATTTTACTATATAAATATACAAATCTTGAACAATCAGCCTGTATTTATTGAGGGCTAGGGGTCAAAGGATTGCAATAGGAATGTGTGAGCAATGTCACCCAGAGAAAACATGCAGCCCATGCGCAATATATTACTTGTCAATGTAAAATGCACTAAAGAAAAGCAAAATGTGGATACCATTGTGCTCTTGATTTACTGCTGGTAATTGATGGATTTATCCCAACTGCTGTAGACTTAGTATTTTGCCAACAGAAGCTTGCCATGAAATTACTTTTGGGAGATGGAGTAGTAATTTACTACATTTAACGTTTGGTCTGCTGGAAAGAGGCAGCATGGCTAGTTTGAGAGCTGAGTATTATGCAGCCTCACACATCCCCAAAAAGTTAAATGTGTACAAAACTCTTTAGTTGCTTGCCTACGTGTACCTGTGTTAGTCATCTGTGCCACATTGATGGCATATACAGGGAGGAAAATACCAATTATATCACTGTTTCTAAGTGCTTCCCTGGCTGGGTTTGCTCACCACAAGCCTGGTATAATACCTCTGTCCCAGACAGATATAGTTGCCCTTTTGAAAAGCAGAGCCATTCCATGCTTATTTATCCAGTGAAAGGAGAGACCCATGGCTGAGCAACAAAGAAGAGCACCAACAATTTTATCCTCACTGCAGTAGCACTCCAGATAGCAGAAAGAAAGCAAATGTCCAGGAAGAATGCCTCAAAAGCTTGTTGTCAAATGATTCAGACTTACATATATGTTGATTCCTCAACTGCCAACAGGAAGATTGGCAACTCAAGGCCCTCAATAGCTAGAACTTCCATGTCTATAGATTTATACTGCTCTACAGAAGACCTTGCAACATGAGAAGAGTTCCTTTCCCCCTTATTAAATTAAAGTATCTTATAAAACTAGCTGTGAATTTTAAGGCAAACCAGGTAAGCTGCATGAAGACACCGTTCTAAAACTGTATTTCAGCAAACATGCTTTGAATAATTCTTTCCAAGACCAGTTTCAGGTCACTGATGAAGATTTACTAAAGCTGATATCTACAAAGACTAGCATGATACTCAAAGGCGGCTTTCAAATCTTTTAAAATTTATTTTATTTGAAGTTTTGCTTAGGCATATTTGTTTACTAGTCCATCTTCCAGGAATCATTTAAAAATATGACAAGTTATTTAGTTAGGTTCAGAAAAATGTATACTAACCGTGCCCAGTATTGCTTCAATGATGAGAAGCTGATTGGACCCTGTGAGTACTGTATGTGTTCAGGCTTTAGAACTTTTGAGAGATGAGGAGATGGTTCTCTATTTCACAGTGTTACTACTTTTTAGTGACAACTTGTTTCAAAATTTATGTACAGTGTGTCAATGAGTTTTGGTTTTTTTTAAAGGGGGATGGGGTTGATATGTATTCTTTGTTATAAAAATGTAAAGGTAGTCCCTTGACATGAATGTCTAGTTGTAACCAACTGTAGGCGGTGGTGCTAATTTCCGTTACTAAGCTGAAGAGCCAGCGTTGTCCGCAGACTACTCTGTGGTCATGTGGCCAGCATTAATGCACAGAACACTGTTATCCTCCCACTAAAGTGGTACTTATCTATATACTTGCATTTGATGCTTTTGAACTGCTAAGTTGGCAGAAGCTGGGACTAGTGACAGGAGCTCACTCCATCATGCACCACTTGAGCCTCGAACTGCCAACCTTCCAATCATCAGAATTGGTGTCTTAACCACTGTGTGCAAAACAATTTCTTAATATACCCCTTTACGTTTGTTTTTCAGTTTGATGAACTTTCTTCAGGTTGATGTTACCGAACTGACTTGGTATTTTTAAAAGGACAAAGTGATGCATCACAGTTTACTGGGTCAGTCAGAAACCTTAGCAAGTATTGTTTATGCTCAGATTGGCAATAAGGGGGTTTAGCCCAAACAATTCTGGAGAATTTCAGGTAGTGCACTAGCCCATTATATTAATGATGTCTTCTTTTATACCATGGATTGTCAGCTTGTGGGGGCATATTATTTATCCCTGACTGTTGTAAATGGTAAAGCTGCCAAGAAGTCAGCAATAGTGCATGGAAACATGCCTCTTCCCACCAACAAAACTGCACCCCTGCCAGCTTGCTGGGAGGATGCTGCTGCTGATAACCATAGGGTGCCTGTGTCATGTTGCCAAGCATTTTGGGATATTGGTTGGGGTGGAAACATTGGTGGTAGTGGGATGAGGAAAAATGTAGAAATGAATGAGTATGTTGTACATGTGATGCACAGTAGAACAGGCATCCCTTCACATCCATGGATTCAGCATCCACAGTTTCTACCATTCACACCTTGAAAATAAAGAAATATCAGAAGACAAACCTTGATTTTGCCATTTTATATAAGAAACACAATTTTACTGTGCCATTGTATATACCATGGGCCCTTGGTATCCGCTGTGGTTTGGTTCCAAGACCCCCATGGATACCAAAATCTGAATGCCCAAATCCTATTAAATACAATGACATAGTGAAATGGGTGTCCCTTGTATAAAATAGAAAAATCAGGGATTACTTTTTGGAATTCATATCTTTTTAGAATATTTTGAAGCCATGGATGGTTGAGTCTGTGGATAAAGAACCTGTGGATATGGAGGGCTGACTGTAATGGGACTTGAGTATCCATGGATTTTGGTATTCACGGTGGGTTCTGGATACCAAGGGCTCACTGGATTATATTGCAGAAAGATAAGGGAAATAGTCCTTCATGTATGGAAAAAGATGTAAATACACATTTAATAAATACATTGTTTAAATGGTTGTTACCATTTCTGAGCTTTAGGTTTTTCTATTTCAAATGTGTTTCCTTAAAAATGGCGAGTCAGCATGTGGCTAGAAAACTACGTTCTACCACTGGTTTAAAAGAGCTGGGTTTGTGCTTACCTATGCATATTCAAGTATTTGGTTTTATCAGGGACATAGCCAAGGCGGGGGGGGGGGTTTGGGACCCGGGCCCCCCCCCCCCATTAAAAAAACGAATGGTGCGTGCTGCTGCGCCGCTGCACTCGAGCCCCATTATAATGGTGGCACTTAGTCTGGACCCCCCACTTCCTAAAATCCTAGATACGTCCCTGGTTTTACCTATCATGATAAAAGGGCTCTCTGTCCTTCAGTGATCAGCACAGATGTAAAAACTATTTCCAACAGTTCAAGTTACTGTTCAGAATAAGAATTCAATTCTGGCTTCTCTGGAATAGGTAGGTGCACAAAGCAGGAAGTTCATTCTTTCCTATATAAATACTTTACAGTAATAATAAACCGCTGAAAGGATCCAAGTCGCCATCTCCCTAAGTTTTTAATGTACCTCTGTAGCAATTTGCTTAGCAAACCAAAATACTGAAGTTTCAGGTTAACCATCCACATTCTGCAGTAACCAGGAATCTTTAATAGCATTTACATTTTGCATTTCATGTGTGCACAGCAGGAAGGCTTCAGTTTCTTTTTCAAGCTTTCATGTGCCAAATTTGCTGATTAGGCTTTCTTAAAATAAAAATAAATATACGAAATGGATTTGTGGGAGTTGTAGTTTTTAAAGTGTTCTTGTGTTCCTTTGTTAACTATTGTGATAATACCACTTTCTCAAATTTCAGTGTTTCTTTAGTAGTATAACAGGCTATCTTGGTTTGGCATGAACCTCTTGGTTAAGTATTGCTAGCTTGCACATTCTTGTTGGTTACATTATAATCTTTACCTACCACTGGAGAATTTGTCCTGTTAAATGCTTATTGTGGACAGCCTGATTAAAAACCTGCCTGAGTAAACATTTCAGTATTTATTCTCCACACAACCTAGAAAAATGAAATATCTTCATAATTATATGTATTTAATATTTTGAAATGGTTAATGGGAACCATGTGTGTTCTGTGCGCACACACACAAAAGCACATTCGGGCATACATTCCCATCCACTCACCAATCTTAGAAGGCTTAGAAGCTCCTCCTTAAGAAATTAGGTGAAAGAAAAAGATAGAAGCTGCCTGTTAAGCAGGTTCAGAAGTGCAGTAGCGAAAGAGGTAGTGGCCAAAGAGTTTGGAGGGAGTTGGAGATACTCTTTGTGTGACTGCATGCACTCTTAGTGAAAGATTATACTTAATAAACACATTCAGGGGTACTGTGTTGGCCATATTAGCAAAATAAAACACCCCAAATCCATAAAACAACGATACCTTTATTGGACCAGCCAAAATGCACAATAAAGAGTTAACTCAATTGCCTCCCACCCTAAACTTACTATTGGAACCAACTAGAGCCAGCTGTGATACTTTTAACAACTTCTTCGTGGACAAAATCACTCAGCTAAGGGCTGATCTGGATGCGGACATTATGACAGAAATAGAAAGAGAGAGATGTCTAGTGACTCTGTGGACTATGTTAGACTGGATCATTTTGAGTTTGTAAATACCGATGAAGTGGACAAGCTTCTTGGAAGTGTCAGGAAGATGACATGCCCCCTCGATCCTTGCCCATCATGGTTGACTGCCCAGGTAAGGGATGCAACAAAAATACTATTACAATCCAAAATTAATGCATCCCTCAGGGAGGGTAGATTTCCATCAAAATTAAAGCAGGCAATTGTCAGACCGCTTTAAAAAAAAAAAACCCCTCCCTGGATCCCCTGGTGAGAAAAAACTACAGACCGGTCTACCTTTTAGCATTTTTGGGCAAAGTGATCAAGAGAGTAGTTACCTTCCAGCTCCAGGTTGTCTTGGATGAAGCCGATTATCTAGACCCATTTCAAACCAGTTTCAAAGCAGGATACGGAGTTGAGACTGCCATGGTTGCCTTAGTCGATGATATCTGGGCATTGAAGGGGGAAGTGTGACCCTGCTGGTGCTCTTGGACATCTCAGTAGCATTTGGTACCATAGACCACGGTATCCTTCCGGAACACCTGAGGGAGTTAGATATTGGAGGCACTGAGTTCCAGTGGCTCTGGTCCTACCTCTTGGGCAGATTCCAGACAGCTGCTCTTCAAAGAGAGAGCTGACATCTGGCGTCTCTCGGCACCATTCTATCCCCCATGCTTTTTAACATTTACATGAAGCCGCTGGGTGAGATCATCCGGAGACATGGGGTGTGGTGTTATCAGTACGCTGATGATACCCAAATCTATTTCTCTCTGTCTATGTCTGTTGCAGTGACTAGGGATGGCATCCCTCCTCTGAATTCCTGCCTTGGGTCAATAATGGGTTGGATGAGGGAAAACAAACTCAGGCTGAATCCAGAGAAAACAGAGGTACTTGTGATAGGTACCTCAAGATGGAGATTTGTCAGCCCATCCTGGATGGGGTCACACTTCCCCCTAAAGGATGAAGTTCGCAGTTTGGAGTACTCCTGGATCTGTCTCTGCAGTTGTCATCTCAAATAGATGCGACGGCCAGGAGTGCTTGGCGTCAGCTTTGGTTGATACACTTAGATTTCTGTAATGCACTCTACCTGGGACTACCCTTATACCAAGTTTGGAAGCTTCAATTGGTCCAAAAGGCGGCAGCCAGATTGGTCACCAGCACATTTAGGTTTGACCATATAACACCAGTGTTAAGATCTCTTCACTAGCTGCCAATTAGCTTCCGGGTTCAATACAAGGTGTTGGTTATTACAGCGCTACAGCGCTATATTAATAATAATAACAATACTAATACTAATAATAATAATAATAATAACAAAAACAACTTTAAAGCCCTACATGGCATGGATCCGAGTTACTTGTGGGAATGCCTCTCCCTACACAATCTGCCCCGCACTCTCCGAACATCAGGGAAGTACTTATTGGAACATTATAATACTAGGTTAACAACAACTTCCCATAGGGTGTTTACAGCTGTGGTTCCAAAATTATGGAATAGCCTACCAGAAGAGATCCGTCCCAACAAAACCTTAGATGCCTTTAAGAAGGCACTCAAAATGTATCTCTTCTGGCGGGCTTATCCATCGGACTCCATATAAAAGCTTATGATGATGTTTCACTCTCGACTATAATTATTGGCTACTGATTGATTGTTTTTAGAGAACTAATAGGAATGTGGTAAATTCAATATTAGTGTTTTATCAACTGTATTTGTATTATTGTATTATTTTATTGATCCTTGGGAGAGGCAGGAAATATAAATTATTATTATTATTATTATTATTATTATTATTAGCCTGTGAAGCTCCACTGGCTTCTTCATCTGGTGAACATATTAAAAACCATACAGGAGAAAACAAAATATGATGCTAGTCATGCATCTATGCCATCTCAGCTCAGGGCAACACCAACAACATCTTAACAAAATGCAGGCCTGTGACTAACACAATCATATTTTGTGTTCTCCTGTATGTTTTTTAACATCTTTGCCTGATGAAGAGGCCAGTAGAGCTTCAAAAGCTTCCAACGTGTATTTATGCATTTTGGTTGGACCAATAAAGGTATCATTGTTTTGTGGATTTTTTAATGTTATTGTATTTTTATTACCCCTAGTATGAGCCATTAACAATTGTAGCAGTAGAGAGGGAACACCATGTACATAAAACGAGGTCATTAAAATAAATGCATTTTTTAATGGTCAGTGATTAAAAATAAGATGCATTTTCCTCAGAGATTATGTTCCTATTGGTCTGTGCCTTTCACCTGTGTGGAATAGGAATTACTGTGTTAGATTATCCAGTGTACAATAAACAAGATGGATGCATGTGATAAATAGACATTAAGGTTTCATTTACTCCTCTAAAAAAACCATCTTGTCTTATAATTCATTTACCTTTTTAAAAATTAGATTGCTTCTTCATCAGAAGTGATCTCACAGCCATGTGTGTAAAGTTATAAAAACAGTGGAGTACGTATAACAGTGGAATTAGACAGAGGCATAAGGCCTCTAACCCAGGTATGGAGGTTTGTCAACTGGTCCTGGACAGGGTCACACTTCCCCTAAAGCACTGTGTTCGCAGCTTGGGAGTGTTCCTGGATCCGTCACTTTAAATGCCAGCTCAACTAGAGTGCTTGCTATCAGCTTTGGTTGATACGCCAACTGCGTCCCTTCCTGGAGCCTGGGGACCTAAAACCTGTGGTACATGCACTGGTAACCTCATGACTTGATTTCTGCAATGCGCTCTACATAGGGCTACCCTTGTGCCTAGTTCAGAAACTTCAGTTAGTCCAAAACATGGCAGCCAGACTGGTCACTGGGAGTTCCAGGTGTGAACATATAACACCGATTTTAAACTCCCTTCATTGGCTCCCCATTAGTTTCCGAGCACAGTATAAGGTGTTGGTTATGACCTTTAAAGCCCTCCATGGCTTGGGTCCAGCTTGTCTACAAGATCGCCATCTTCCATATAATCCGCCTTGCACACTTAGGTCCACTGGGAAAAATCTACTGCAGCCAGTGAAAACTAAGCTGGCTGCGGTTACCCAGAGGACCTTCTCTTCTGCCCCTCCCAAGTTATAGAATGGCCTGCCAGAGGAGACCCACCATATTACCAATCTTGGCAGCTTTAAAAAGGCAGTCAAAACAGATCTCTTCCGACATGCCTTCCCAGATAAGCATCTCGGTCGCCCCCATTGACTACCCTGTCTTGTCCGTTTTAATAATTTTAACAGTATTGTTTTATTGATATTGTTTATAACTTTGATTTATTGGTTATGGTGGGTGGGTTTTTGGGGCGTTATATTTTATTATATTTTAATATTTTAATGTTGTTAGCCTGCATTAGAACAGGGCAAAAGGGCTTTATTTTTCTCTAGTTTTTGCCTCGGAGCACAGCTTCATCCCAGTTTCATTCCGCTTTGGACTCATACATCATGTAAAAGCTGAGGCTCAAAATGGGGTGAAACTTACTCTTTTTTGCCTGTGTGGACAGGCCCTAACTAAGCCGTTTCAATACTATTTACTTAATTGTGCCTTGTTTTATACCTCATTGTTTTTACTGCTATCAATTTTTTACTTATGATGTGAACTGTCTTGCATGCCAATGTTGGGAGGAAGATGGAAAATAACTAGTCATTGTCAGGTGTCAGTGTTATATTAGGATACATTTGAAATATGGGGCACCACTTTAATCTGCTTTGGGAACAGTGTAGTTTTAGTCTTATTATGAACAATAGCAATTTCTATTTAAAATATTTCCATATCACACTTCTGTGCAAACACCTCCTTCAGTCTGATGGAAAGAATATATTCATTAGTGTCACCAAATAGTTGAAGTAATGCCAAGCTTAGGTAGGTAAAAAATCAGCCAGTCTAATCTTTGTTACATTTCTCAAAATTTCCCTAGTTTTTTGTTCTGTCCCAGTTCTGTATCAGGTTGCAAGACCTCTTCCTGCATAGAAATTTTTGCATATTTTGATTTGAGTTTTCTTAAAAGTATGCATTTCCTAACTGACTAAAACACTGTGCCCAATTTTCTGAAACACATGCATTTTTATATGTATGTGTAGTTTTGTGGTAATTTTTCTTTGCCAAAATGTATTGAAACTCTTGAAAGTATAATATAAGCTTTCCCAGCCAAGATGCCATTCACCTTATTGCCAGTTCCAAAAGCTTCAAAATGGGTCTTTTCAGAAGGGAAATATGAACCCAATAAATTCCTTTTCCTTTTCTAAGGGATTCAGGGAGATACAGCAGTGTTTGTGCTTATAGCTTTGGGAGATAAGGTGGTCCGAGGGTGATTTGCCCAGGGCTTCCCAGTGATGTTGCCAAAATCATTAACTTTGTCTTTATTAAAATGTTTATATCCCACACTACCAATTTAAACAATTTTATAATGTTAAACAGCAAAATACAATTTAAACTAACTAAAAGGGTATGAATCAGTTCAACAGTTTAAAACTATGAATGTATGCAGATTTATATGAAATCTTTGAGTTTCAAATGCTTTAATAAAAAAACATGTTTTAATTTTGCACAGGAATGAAGTCAAAGTCAGCAGCACTTAGGCCTCCAAGGGGAAGCTATTCCACCACTGTGGTAGCACAGTAGCAAAGGCCTTTTCATTAATTGTTGTACCCTTATAAGGCCTGTGGATGAAGTCAATTTGTTGTACTTGAAATTCTTTGGTCAGTAAAGCAATCTTTGAGAAATACTTCTTTAGCTCATAATACTGAAATGTTGAAATTGAAAAGTCATCATCAGAAGTAATCTAGACTGGAACTGCAGGGAAGGCAAGGGAAAAGGTAATCAGCTTCCCTCCCCAGCCGTGTGCCCCATTCAACAGCCCTTAGCAATGATTGATAATAAAGAAAGCTCTCATTGGCACATATAGATATCCCTTTTTATTATTGGTAACTATTGCATATAGAGTTCCCAGATCTCAGGGCCTGGCCCTTTTCTCCAGGTTACAGGATAAGGGAAAGAATCCCATGATGACAGTACCACCCTAAGAAGATTTTTACCCCCTGTATGTTGCTCTCCCCCATTGTTACTGTATGATTTGGGGAAGCTGTTATCTATCGACTCTCCATAAATTTCCTTCCCACTCTCCTTTGTCACATTATTTAGGCTTTCTTGTTTGATAGCTTTTTATTAGAATGCCATCCTCTCTGCTGCTGTATCTGATGCTGAGTCAATACACTTAATGACAGTACCAGCACCTGCCCCTTGTGACATTCCTAGGCCCTGTCTCTAGGTATCAGGTTTAGGGTTTGGGAAGCTCCAGACCTGGCAACTGAACTGGCTGGCAGGTAGGGTGGAAAAGTCACCTCTTGGAGAGAAAAGGATTAAAAATTTTTTTGCACAATCTGCAGTTCTATAGAATTAGAGAATCCCTAACCTCAGGCTTTCCATCTAAAATACTTCTTTTTCCCCATTTAATTTATATCCCACCTTTCTCTTGGAATGAGATAAAGAAGATGAAAAAGGAGGGGAGTACAATACGATGGTTGAATTGGGTTGTGTAGATGAATGAGAATACTCCTTTTTGGGATCAAAGTGTTTTCAGGCTTGCAATGCATCTGTACCCCTTCTGGGGTGTCATGCTCTGTGCTAGCCTACTCACCTCTTTCTTCTATTGTTTCTCATCTCATTTTTCACTTTCTGACCATGAGCTTGATCTTAATCTGCTTGCTGCTGCTTCTGTTTCCTTGAGTCACAATGATAAGTCCTCCTGGTGGAAATCAATGCCATTTGTGTTTTTCCCATTGGAAGGATTTATTTACCCTCATAGTAAGATGTTACATCACAGATTGCATCCATGTCCCTGAAGATATTACTGATTTGCTTGTTTGGGTGGAGGGGTAGCTGAATTTTGAGGCAGTTTTCCACCATGGTTGGTGGTACAGGGGCTGTGTTATAGAGAAGCTGAACTACAGTCCCCACTGTGGGCAGGGGTGTAATATAATTTGTATGTGCACGGCACAAGAAAGAATCCTCCATATATAGATGAGCTTGTTTCAGATATTCCTTCCCAAAAGAATGTGAGGAACTGAGCTGATTTGGCTAGAAGGCAATGGGAATTTGTTCATTTCTATTGTAGACATGGGGTTGGAGGTTAAGGAGAAGGAAGGGAGGACTTGGCATCTGCAAAAGTTAAATTTTGATTGATTTGCCATTAAGTTTTATTTGCTTCAAGGTTAGAAGATCTTTGTTGTGAGAATCCAGTTGTCTATCTCTCATAACCCCTTACAGTTGGTCCTGCTGTGAGAGTTGAACTTCAAAGACTGGAGGGCTAAAAGTTTCTCACCCCTGATTTACACAGTTTCTCAGACAGGCTGATAAAGATATGTGCACATGGCACACATGCCATGTTTGTGCAGACATTTTCCTAATTTATAGTAGAGTGAGTGGCTTCAGCCTCCAATGTGTGTAAATAAGGTTGCTTCTCATTACAGGGGCATGCCTGAAACTATGCGGACCAGTGCTTTAAAAAATCCTGAAGAGGTCCAGTCTTTGAAAACAACATCCCTGCAGTGGGATCTTTCCCACAATCCATGCTGTAGCATAGAACAACACAGTAGACAATAAAACAAGGATGGGGAGGATTTGCCATGTGAGTGATACCTTGAACTGAACCTAGTGAATAAACCTGTTCTTAATATGTGTTGCTAATAGCAAGGATACTGCACCTGAGACTGCATTCACAACTCTCATCTATAGTTCCAAAAGTTACTGTAAGATTGTCTGACTAAGAGTGTAGGATCTGGTATCTGCACAAACTTAGAAGTTGCACTGAGCTGAAACACTTAATTGTGGAGTGTGTGAACTGAGTTTTACAAATTTTATTAAACATTGTTGAAGGTCCCCTCCCTCAACTATCTAAATTTTTTGAGAAGTAGACCAGGGTGACTGCTACAAAAAACTACAAACATTTCTGTCAGTTACAAAGAGCACTGTCCCATTCAGAATTGGCTTTTCCATTGACCTTAATGACATCACAAACTCCTTTCCCTTTCAATGTTTATAACTGGGTGATATCCCTTGTTCAGTAATGCTCAAAGGGAAAGGAGTTCATGATACATGGTAGTTTGTTGAACACAAGATATTGAGGGCACAATTGCTAACAATTCGAGTATGAAAGAAAACTGTCTAAAGAAACCAGGGCGGATATATCAAGAATTTTTGGATGAGCTCATATTTAAAAGTTCAGAGTGAGCTCAGGGTTGCTAAAGAGGCAAAAATAATAAAAGGGGGAGGGAGGGAAATGAGGCCATGGATGGTTGAATGTATGGGTGCAGAATCCAGGAATACGGAGGACTAAGTTATTATTATTATTATTATTATTATTATTATTATTATTAACCTTTATTTATGAAGCGCTGTAAATTTACACAGCACTGTACATACAATCTTTTTAGTTAGATGGTTCCCTGCCCTCGGGCTTACAATCTAAAAAGGCATGACACAGAAGGAGAAGAGAGTGGTGGAGGGAGAGGGTAAGAGGTCCAGCAGTTCCTCTCTACCTCCAAGGCCTGGACCAAGGCAGATGGACTGGAGGGAGGGCTTGGCTAGATGGATAGATTCAAAGAGAGAACCCACAGCCATGAATATGCAAGAGGTGAACAGAGCAGTTGAGGATAGGGTGACTTGGAGGGATCTCACTCATAGGGTTACCATAGGTTGAAGTCAACTTGTAGTTGATAACATAACAAAACATTTGCAAAACCATATCCATTTTTCAAGAGAGATATTGACAAGTTGGAATGTGTCCAGGGGGTAGCAACCAAGATGGTAAAAGATTGAGAAACCAAGTCCTATGAGGAATGATATAGGAAACTAGGTTGAGAGGTGTGATAGATGTATTTATATGATGTCATGTAGAAAATTGAGCAAACTTGTTTCCTGCTGCTCCAGGGACTAGAACACAAGCCAATGGATCCATATTACAAACAAACAAACAAACAAACAAATAAATAAATAAATATAGATGGATAAAATAGATTGCTAAACATGGGGAGAAACTTTTGACTGTAAAAATTTTTCAATGTGAAAGACTACCTCAGAGAGTGGGTGGATTTTCCTTCTTTGGAAGTCTTTAAAGAGTGGTTAAACAGCCATTTTTGGAAGTGTTCTAGTTGTGTCTTTCTGCAAGGCAAGAGGTTGTACTACATGGCCCTTGTGGCTCCTTCCAACTCTATGATTTTATTATCATTGGCCAAATCAGAATTAGTATACAGCACTTGACATCACTTCACTGCTTTGAGTTGTCTGTATGAAAGTTGCCTGGAAAAAGGAGTCAAAATATTAGAAAGGGAGAAAAAAGACATTGAAATAGTATTAAATTATGGAAAACAGTGGAAGTGAATTGGTTGAAAAAGAATAACACTGACTCAACTATTTTCCCCCATAGAGGAAATACTTTCACTCTCTGAAAGCAATACTCTCAACTGCAAAACCCAAGCAGACTAATACAAGGCCTTTAGTTTAGTTTAGTTTTAAAAATCAAAGTATTAGTGTTCCTCTTTTTTATAACTTTGTATCTTCAAGCTGATAACTAAAATCTTTAATTCTTCAGGTTTTGGTGCACTGAAGCATACTAATGGCAAAAATGTTCAGAGCAATGAGATGTATTCTGAAGATACTGTATTCTTGGCTTTAACTTAAAAGAAATTTACAGTATAAATGAAGACTAAATTAGGACTTTTTGAAACTATTTGACACAGAATTCTAAAAGTGCAGAGAGTGTTGATATTTTTAAAGGGAATGCTTGATGAAAGTATATACAGTTTACTTTGGAAATGTCTTTGAAGGAGCTGTTGCTGGTAATGGGTAAATTCTACCCTATATCCACAAATATTTGGAACTGAATTTTTGAAATAGTTTCAAAACCTTTGACCAAAACCCTTGCTTACTCCCACAAGCAATGTTTGACTTTGCAACCCATTTATCCCTTAATTAAAAACTTGAATTTTGAAGATTGTGCTGGCTCCCCACATTGTCATAAACTTTGTAATTCTCTTGGGAGGTCCATTCTGCCTTTGAGAATTAATGTCTGAGTATTTTATTTCTTCCAAACTGCATAGGGTGTGCAGTTCTTTATGGTACTTACATCAGGGCTTGGTTTATTTTGTCAACTTCTGAAACAATAGTTGTTGTAAAATGAACAGTGTGATACTCTTTCCAGGCCTTGGTAACAATGCTACATGGATAAGGAATTGTGAAAGTGGGTACAGTTCCCCATAGGTTAGCTGTTGATGACTTGTGTTAAGAAGTCTAATATGACCTGGGGCTAACATATCTTAGGGCCCGAAAAGACAGGACAAAATAAAGCTGCTTCAGGCTGCTTTGGAAGTGTGCTCTTTAAATGACACATGTGTCCTAAGAGGCTGGAAGCCATGCCAAAGCCACGTTCCAGTCCTAAGGACTGAAGCACAGCTTTGGCATGGCTTCTGGCCTCTTAAGATGCATGTGTCATTTAAACAGCATACCGCCAAAGTGACCCGAGGCAGCTTTATTTTGGCCTGTCTGTTCAGGCCCATAAACATCATCTTACCCTTCTCCTTTGTAAAACTCCCTCAGCCATCTCTTAGTAGATGCTCTTCAGTTCTTTTCATGAGTTGAGATCTGTTAGATCATGCAGGGTTTTTTGCCTTTTCTGATTTGACTGAAGATCTTTTGTTTACTGAGGCTTCTGCTCAGTTTTTCCCATCCTGGTGTCCACCAGATGTGATGGGCTGTGATGCCATTATTCCCAGTGAGCAGGAGACTCTAGCTCCCAGGATCCTCTTCTGCCAGAATTTCCTAGTCATTGCAGCTGGCTGAGGAATTCTAGGATTTGCAGTCAATCACTTTTGAAGGTCATCATGCTGGAGCACCTGATGTTTTTACTTTTAAATGTTAGTATTTTAAGGTCTATTGTTTACTATAGTTTCTTTTGAATCTTAACTGTTAAGATGCATTGCTTTGGACAACTTGTTGAGACAGCCTGCAAATAAAAAGGAATGAATAACATCATCAAGGATTCTTAGATACAACCTTTCTCTCTAAGCAATCCCCCGCTTCTTGCTTGGTTCCAATGTGGAAATGATTTCTAGTTTCATTGTGATGAAGTCTGAAAATGTGAGTGAGTCATTCTTTCCCTCTACCACTGCTGCAAAACAGGAATTCCCCTGTCGATTAACTCAATATGTTTGATACAGAAAGGATGACAAGTTTAACATCTCTAGCTCTAAAGCTGTTGCTATTGCTAACTACCAGTTAGCTAGATTTTAAAATTAGTATTGACTAATCACGGGCTTTCTAGTACTAAGAAACTCAAGAAGACCATTCCCACCAGAATACTCAAATGTTCAGATCTGTACTTATTTGTTTGAAAATTCTTTTGGAATGACTTCTAGTCTAGTCAGTGATCACAAATATGGCTACTTCTTGAAATTAAATACAAGAAGCTGAGAAAATGAGAAAGTGTGACAAGTTTAACACTGCTTTTCTGTTTACTCCAAGCAGAAACTTTTTGTTGTATATCATAAAGTAGTGGCCATGTTTTTACAAAACAGTAGCCAGACTTCTGGCTGGTTCAGCCCCTCGCTATTAAGAAAAGCTAGACACACTTAAGAGCTGTATCATCCCAACACACCTGATTTAGCCTGATCCATGTGTTCATGCGTGATCAAGCCTGGAGATAATAAATTACGGCCATTATAAGGCAGAATCATAATCTACGAGTAAACTCTTGGTTTACAAATTTTGGCTTAAGTGAGAAAATAAATCAAGGTCTGGTTTCACAACATGCTAAACTAACAATTTTTGCTTAGGTGCTTATGCTGGCCAGAGAAAAAAGCAAATGAGACAGAAGATCCGGCATGCAGGCTTTCTCTTGATAAACAATCTGCAGAACTAAAGTTTGCCCTTCTCAGAAATGCATCCTTTTGTAATATTTTATAAAAGGAACTATCAACTGAATTTTCACATAGTTCATATTTTTTAACATAGCCCATTGTTTTCCATTTTAGGCCATTATTTCATTAAGTATATATTTATTTTAATAATGAATGTATTCAGTGCAGATCACCCAGTTTTATTTTCATCTGCAAAGTCATCTAAGATTAGGTGTGTGTGAGTCCCTGCTTGGCAATGGAAACCTACTGGTTGACCTTGGGCAAGCCATTTTCAGAGGAAGGCAAAAACAAACCCCTCTGAGCAAAACTTGCCAAGAAAAACCCCATCATAGGTGCCCCTTAGGGTCACCCTAACAACAACAGGCACACAACAACAATGGGGTAGAACCTTCTTGGTGGCTGGTCCTAGACCTGGAACACCTGCCACAGGAGCCACACTGGCCCCTTCCTGTTCACTTTCCACTAAGAAGTAAAGATCTTTCTTTGGTGGCTAAGGGATTATGTGGAAAGGTCTTTTAATGGCATACCTGTACCAGCATGGTGTAGTGGTTTTGGATTAGGACTCTGGAGACCAGGATTGAATTTCCACTGGTGGCCATGAAAACCAAATGGGTGGTCCTGGGCAAACACACACTCTCAGCCTAGGGAATGGCAAAGGCAAACTGAACAATTATTGTCAAGAAAACCAATGATGGATGCCTTTAGGATTGCAATAAGTCAGAAACTATTTGAAGACACACAACAGCAAACAATGTTTTCCTTTAGGGTAATGTTTCCCAAAAACTTTAAATGCTTTTCAAAAATTGAGACCTGCTCTCGTTTATTGATGTCATGTTTGTCTTGAGCCATGTGGATCATCTAATGCCTCAACTGCTTCCATAAGCTGAAAGACACACCCTGTCCATTATGGCCACTGTGTTACAAGGCCTAGAAGTCACCACTGTGGAAACTAGACAAGATCTTAGCCTCTCCAACAAGACCAGAAGAACAATAGAAAATGCTAGATTCCACTACATAATGATAAATGATACAAGTATTCTGTCCACTTAGCCCCCTGATAAAGGAGTAACAAAATTGCATTCTTAAACATCTGGGCTGAATCTGAAGTGTGGATTTTTGTCTTTAAATGCCCGCATAGATTGGAGCCAAGGTACTTGAAGGACTGATTTCTACCATATTTACCTACCTCACAAGGCCACATTTTAATTCTTCCTCTAAGGGTACCCACCAAGTGAAGGGTGGCAGAGAAGGCTTTTTCAATGTTGATTTAGGCAGGAATGCCCTCCTCAGAGGGGTTTGCCTGACATCTGTATTACATGACGGAGGGAGGTTTGCACTCAGTAAAGACTGTTTCATTTCCTAAATAGTTAAGGACTTATTTTAATACATTTCTTATTTAATGCATTCTTTTTTATTACTCTACTGCTGGCTTTTTTTTTCTTTTGACATTACTGTGTGTGCATTGTTTATCACTGCTGCTGCCATTTCTATGTTCTCATCTATATGCTGTTTTATTGCCATTGTTTTAAAGTGGTGTTATTTATTTAATGCTTACATAAAAAAGTAAATAAAGGCTAAATGGGCCTAGACTGCATTGGGGACATTTGAAGGCAAACTTTTGTTGTTAGTT
>NC_056524.1:163503604-163552496 GCF_019175285.1 Sceloporus undulatus
TTAAGACTGTAGCTCCCAGAATCCTCAACCAGAATGTAACTTTCCATCTGCAGAACAATTTGTCTAAGCTTTTGGGGAGACCCAGGAGATCATAGAATGAGGTTGCTTCGAGCAGAGAAACTGGATTCTTGTTTCCTTTGCAAAAGCTCTCTCCAAAGTTTTGAAAATGAAAGGTCTGTACCCATTGGTCTTATATACTGATACTCTTTTCAGATCCTGGTGCTTGTCCCATGCAGACTTTTTTAGATTAGCATGATCTGTGTTTAATTATATATAGAATGATCAGTCAGTTTGGCTTCCAAATGTGGAGACAGTTTCAGTCTGTAATCCATTTTCTGCAGAAACTCATGGTCTATAGTATTTCATTCCATGGAATGGAATGTAAAAAACATCCTTTTTTGTGGCAATGTGTTCTTTTGTCTCTGTTTTGTTGGCTAAAATGGCAACAAGTGGAATGTTGTGACTTTATAAGGAAGACATCTTTTTTGGCAAAATCTTGCATGATAACTAAAAGATGTCTTCACTTGAAGTCAACAAACTATTCCCATCCCTGTAATTATTTGTAGACCTACAAAATTTGCAAATACTGTACTGAGGTTCAATCTGTTTCTGGTAGCCCCATCCCATTTTGACATAAAGTGACACCAGTCTCAAGATGATATCCTTCAAATATTGGAGACTTGCACTTGGACAGCTGCAAATTTCAAGAAGAGCAGATTGTACTTATAGGCTGTGTTGGTGAAATGTTTTCAAGTAGTTTCCTTTCATTAAAATTACAGTCAGCCCTTCTTATACACTGATTTTTTTATACACAGATTCAAGCATACACGGTTTGAAAATGTTCCAAGAAAGTATAAATTTGAAATATCAAACCTTGATTTTCCATTTTTTATAAGGGACACTATTTTGCTATGTCATTATATTTAATGGGACTTGAGCATCCACGGATTTTGTTATAGATGGGGGATCTTGGAATCAAACCCCAGCATATAACAAGGATCCACTGTACATGACTAAGGGGCTGTACAAACAGCTCCCAAGGGGCGGCATGCAGCTGCCCCTTTACTGGCCAGATTGCGGCGACAGCCACTGCACTCTGTAGCCCTGATCCAGCTTCCGGAGGGTGGAATGCAGCTCCTTTTTGCACCCTCTAAAGGGCGTCACAGCCACGGTGGCGCAGTTTTATGATGTCCTTTTGGAGCTGCATCATCTAGATGCAGCACTAGGGTTACACCATGATGCTGCACGCCATCTAGAATAGTGTGCGGCATCGTGACGCGAGGGGGGCAGAGTCACGGCGTCCAGTGTGCAGATGCTCCACCATGACTCCAGCCACAGGCCGGCACTTTGTCCCAGCCTGTACCGGGCCTTATTGAGGGAATTATACCAATTGGTTGCTGATCATTCTTAGCGCATATCATTTGTTACCTCCAAAGAGCCCCTTGTATATCTGTATTTGAGATATATATCTTCAGCCCTCCTTCCCCAACTTTGTGCTTGGCATCCGCAGATTTAAGCATCCACAGACGGCAAACCCCATTGTTGCTAATGGCCATGTGTGAATGTGGCCTTAGCAGAGCGACCACGTATGCACCATATTAAAAACCACAAGAATTGAGGTCCCACATTTTTTTTTATCTGCAGAGGGGTCCAGAATGGAGTCGGCATGGATATTAAGGGCCAACTGCATATACTTCCATGAATACACACTTTAGCTCTTCCATCTCTACAAACCAATTGTCATTTTATCCTCTTTTCTCTCTTCTCTCTTTTTGCCTTAACAGCAATGTGTTCTGATTTCTCAGTTAGGGAAGCTATGGTTAGTGCTAATCAGGAAATTCCTGTAAACCGAGGTGTGTGGTTTTGCATGGTTGTGGTGAACCAGGAATGTTGTGATGTCTGAACTAAGCCACTATGTCTCTGTGTTTGCAGCTACAGTGGCCAGCCAGTAAGCGTGGGACATCTTTGCTGCTAAACTTGTACCCTTCCTCAACATTTCATATGGGCCCATTTGTCTAACATTTGGGGACTTGTTCTGTAGAGGATTGTAGGGTGGGAAATAGCCAAAAGGAAGGTTATACAACTGTTTCTTCTGCATCCTCCTCCTGTTGAGATAGTTCTATGATTTATAATTTTTAAAAGGCTGGCTTCTATATGCATAAAGAAGTTCTTGACTTCACAGATTACTGGACAGTACTAGGTCTATAAAAGACAGACAATTGGTGTTTCCAAGCAAATAGGCTATCAGATTATTGAGGTGTGGCGAGTGTGTAATGGCCTTTGGGATGCTAAGAAAGGGAGCTAATTCTGCAATACAGGAGGTCAAGGATGTTACAGTGCCACTTAAATGTACATAATTAGCCTTTTGCTAGACTCTTCATTGCCTCAGGCCAAAGCAATAGAAGCCACTTTCAAGAGGGGGTGACAGAGAAGAGATACTTGATTGTTCAAAAGATGAAGAAATTGAAGCACCAAATATCATTTGCGCAGAAAGAATTTAGCTGTGAGGTTGAGAATGCCAAATAGTTTTAAAAATATTGAAGTCATTACCCCAAATTCTCTGGTGATTCTTCCAGTGTTCTTAATGCTGGGGGATGGGGAGGGCTGGTGTATTTTTAAGGTCGACTGTGAATTGTTGGTAGTTGAGCAATCAAAAGAGCCTTGCCTGTGTATTTGAGGATTACAGCATAACATCTAAACCTCATCTGTTTCTCTTTCTGAACAAGTACCAAGTTTTCATATGAAGAACACATGTATGCCAGCACTAAATAAATATAGAATCCTCTTCTATTTCTTCTTGCAGTTTGTGTGTGCTAAATACACAGGAACATACAAGCCAGTTACAGGTCAGAATTGTTGGGGTTTTTAACCAAACCCATATAAATGCTGCTATTTCATAGCTCAGACTGTAGTCTGTTTTAGTTTCAGTCCAGAATAGAATAGCCTGCCACTAGTGGTCAGTAAAGATCTTTTGTCTCCTTTCCCTTGTTAAGTATTTCAGTGTTCTGAACTTTCTTACTGCCACTGTTCCTTGTAAAGCAGAAATGCCTAAGCTCACATTTTCTTGGTGGGTTAAACATTCTTCTGCCATTCCTAGCCTACATTTCAGTAAAGACAACATTTTAGGATAATATTACGTATTTCTTACCTGCCTTTCCCCATGGATCAAGATAGGGAACAACATATAACACCAGTTAAAAACACATAAACTACTTAAAACACATAATACTAATTAATAAACAAACAAATAAAACCAGTACATATTATAACAATCAATCCATAATGGAAAGGAAGTCATAATTTAAAATGCACAATTTAAATATTATCTGGATAGGCCTTCTGGAAGAGACTGATCTTTAATACTCTTTTAAATTCTGACAATGTATCCAGCTGTTGAATCTCTTCTGGCAGGTTGTTTCAGAGTCTAGTGGTGGCTAAGGAAAAAGTCCTCTGAGTGAGAGTTCCCAACCTAGTCCTGGCTGATTCAAGTATAGGTCCTCCTGAGGACCTGAGTGTATGGGGTGGATTATATGGGAGGAGGCTATCTTGTAGGTAACCTGGACTTAAACCATGTAGAACTTTAAAGATAACAGAGGCCCCATATACACAGGTCAAAATAAAGCTGCTTCAGGTCACTTGGGAGGTATGCTCTTTAAATGATGCATGTATCTTAAGAGTTCGGAAGCCATGCCAGAGCCACGATCTAGTCCCAAGGACTGGAGTGCAGCTTTAGTGCAGCTTCCAGACTCTTAGGACACTTGCATCATTTAAACAGCATACCTCCTAAGTGACCCAAAGCAGCTTTATTTTGGCAGTCTGTATGGGACCTAAGGGACTATACATACAGCCTCTAAGGAATGGTGCAACACCACTCTTTTCCTAGCCAGATCTGGGGGGGGGGGGGGGGGGGCGGCAACCTGATGCTGCGGCCCCAATCCAGTCCTTTGAGGATGTCATAACCATGATGCCACAGCTATACGACGCTCCTTTGGTGCTGTGTTGTATGGATGCAGTGCTGGAGGAGCGCCATGATGCTGCATGCTGTGTGGAGTGGCACATGGCATCAGGGTGCCCTGGGGGTGGAGTTGTGCATGTGTTGTGAGGACGCTATGCCCCAACTCTGCCCCCATGCCGGCCTTAACGGTCGGTGTGTACAGGGCCTAACATTCTGGATCTTGGCTAGTAACTAATTGGCAGTCAGTGGGGGGATTGTAATACTGGTGTAATATGATCACTCCTAGATGCATCAGTGACCAATCTAACTGCTGTGTTTTGAGTTAATTGAAGTTTCTGAACTTAGAACTCCATGCAGCCCAATATACAGAAACCTAGCCCGAGGTTATCAGTGTGTGCACTACCTTTTTTTAGTTCCTCTAGCTTTAGGAAGGGACACAGCTTGCATAACAGCTGAAGCTGATAATAGGCATTCTTGGCTGTTGCATCTATCTGAGCTGTCATTTGGAGTGACACATGTAGAAGCACTCCCAGGCTGTAAACAGTCTTTTTGGTGGAGTGTTACCCATCCAAGACTGGTTGACACACCTCCAAACCGCAGTTAGGAGCCTTGACAGTAAGCATTTCTGTCTTGTCTGAATTCAACTTCAGTTTGTTTTTCTTCATCTAGCCCATTATCTCCTCTAGACATCCATTTATTCCTTTGCTGAGGCTCTTTTTGAAGGCATGAGGAAATACATTTGGATGTTATCAGCCAAATTACAACACTGTAAAAGTTTAACTTGCATTTTCCATATTTGATTTGTATGCAGTTTTCACATGTCCCTCCTGGTATGTGTGAACTTTTGAATCATACCTGAACCTGAAGTTTAAGAAGCCAATGAATGTCCTCCCCTCAGTTGCGTAGAACTTGATCTTGGTACAGTGTAATTGCCTGGAATATTTAAAGGAACCCCAAATGGTGAAAACACAGAGTAAGTAAAATAAATATAAATAAACAATTGTACTGCTTGGAGGGTCATAGTAAATAACCCACTACTTCAATTGTCTCCCTGTTTTTTTTACAGCTGAGCATGTTCCCACCCCTTACTTTTCTATTATTTCACAGTGATTGTAAAACAGATCATTGTCACAGTGTTTGCTAAAAATTTTTACCTGTTCTTATTACTGTGATAAATCATGTTCCTCAGGATTTTCATCTATTTTATTTCCTGTATAACATAGTGAGAAGCATTTCTTAATCAAGATCCTTAAAAAGAATCCACTAGACCCATACTATTGTTAGATCAGAATCAATAAATGTCACCTGTCAGAAATGTCACATTCTCTTTCTGCTTCCCGCATGAGTCTTTCTTGGTTGCGGTCACAGAACACAGCAAGTCAGGTATCTGCAGGAGTCCAGGGCTGTTTCTTATGAGATGGTTCATGCTGCCCATCTGCAGAAGGAACAACTAAACAAATCCTGAAGTGTTATCTGTGTTTTTTTATTGTGTCATCTGAACATCAGTGCAGTTTCTGGCTCATATTTCTCCCAGAAAAGCACAGAAGCCATCCACAAGTTTGTTTCTCTGATTTTTGAGATGAAAGAGGTAAAGTAGAGAGTTGACTGTGTCTGCATTCAGACAACATAATAAACAATGCTCGGTGGTTTTGCCATTTCCATTTGAAGTGGGAGTGATCGACAGCATATCTAATCATTTGTATATAGTATACTGCTCAAAATTGGTAAGTCAGAGTTCTTGTGGATCCCTGGCTTGCCTCCTTCAAACAAAGAATAGAGTAAATGTACCATTCAACTTTTCTACTTTGCCTACCAGTAAGAACGAATGGCATTTCTGTGCTTCATCCAGTACAAATGCCTCATGCATATTCTAGGATTACAGGTGCTCATAGCCTGGATCAGATTTAATGGCTTTCCTTGTTTATCTTTGTAAGTCTTCACCACTTCATTGTGATCAATAACAGTGAATACGAGATTGAAGATTTTGGACATAATAGTTTGACCGTGAAGAGAGTTTGGGAGAAAATGAAATAGTAACGCATAGTCTCTTACATTGCTTTTTGTTCTTACAGTGCGAATGTACAGATGAGATGGAATAGCAAAGTAAAAATTAGATGGCTTTTGAATTTTAAAACACCTGCTGTCTTGCCAGAACTAGCCTCCTTTGCAAATGGATGATACTTCAAGGAGAAAACTGGAGAGTTTAAAAGTATGTTTAAGTTTTCCTGGTCCATTTCTTTTTTCTTTACAATCCCAGCCTCTACAGCCTTCCCATTCCTGGCCCAGGAAAGCATGGGGTTGGAATCAGGCTGGAGTAAGGAGTGGTTACAGAACAAAAGCAGTGAACAGAGGAAGAGTTAATACCCTTGCATCTATATCTCCTTTTTTCCTTTGTTAATGTCTACATCCTTCTTTCCACACTTCTTTCCACACTTTGAAGGTGAACATATGCATATACACCTTGATTTGCTGATGATCTAGTTCTTACATTAATATTTAATCTGAAAAGACAAATAGATGCTGGAGGAAAATAATGACGACATGACTCCTGAATAGTTCTAATTACTATGCAGGAGTAGGTATGGCTCTTGCTTTAAAACAGGTTGCACTTACACTAGACTTTTTATCACACTGAGGTAAAGCAATTAAGTTGAATGCCAGGTCTGAAATAGTTCAGGTTTGTTCATTTTACTGAAATTTTTATGGCAACATGATCAGTACCGGTACAGGTTTGAGTATCCCTTATCCAGAAATCCAAAATGCTTCAGAATCCCAAACTTTTTTCATGGGTGGCCAAGATAGTGATAACTTTGTTTTTTGATGGCCCAATATACAGGCACAAGATTATTTAAAATATTGTATAAAATTACCTTCAGAGTACAGTATGTATATAGTCAGCCTTCCATATTTTATCCATAGATTCAAGCATCCACAACTTAAAAATCTTTTAAAAATATACATTCCTTTTTTAAAAAAAAAACTTGATTTATATAAGGGGCACCATTTTACTATGACATTGTATTTAACGGGACTTGAACATCTACGGATTTTGGTATATGCAGGGGGTTTTGGAACCATACCTTAGCAGATACGAAGGGCCCATTGTATCGGGTGCATATGAAACATAAATGAATTTTGTGTATAGACTTGGATTCTGTCTCCAAGATATTTTATTACAGTATGTATATGCTAATATTCCAAAATCCAGAAAAATGTGAAATCCCCCAAATTTGCGGTCCCAAGCATTTTGGAGAAAGAATATTCAACCTATATAATTTCTAGCTGTTGGAAAGTTTGCCAGTACCAAGCTTGGGACAAAATATGTTGATGTTTGAAAAAGCTGTAGAAAGTTGAGGATGTTTCCAGTTAAGTCTTCAGCTCTTCATTTAATATTGGATCCATCTTGTTTTTCTAAGTCCCATGTAAGCCCCAAAGAGGTTGAATTCAACATACCAATGTAAATATCACTTGGTCCACATGATTTGCAATTGCATTGTGTGCATGTATGCATGTGCACATGTATACATACGCATACACAGACATATGTGTATGGATACAAGTCTCTGGTCCGGATCAGGATGGAGCGTAATGCCCCGATCCCCCCCCCAGTGATCCTGATCCAGATTGGGCCTTCTGCCCACTGTTAGTACTTTAAGAAAAGCTTTCATTTCTTCCAATAGAAGCTAATTTGACAGATGGTGTCCTAACTTAGTTGGGCCCAGAGATTGGCTCAGCTGCAGTCACCATTCGCTTTTGATCATACCATTTGAATTCAACTTTTGTGGATGAACTTTAGTGGCAGCCTTGCATTTTCTGAGTTTGGCCTGACCTTCCATGTCCATAGGAGAGTGACCAAAAAGTCTGGCAGCCTTACCCTATGAGGAGGGACTAAGGGAGCTGGGTATGTTTAGCCTGGAGAAGAGATGTTTAGAAGGCAATATGATAGTCCTGTTCAAATATCTGAAGGGATGTCAGGCTGAAGATGGAGCAAATTTGTTTGATGCTTCAGAGAACAGGACCTGGAGCAATGGATTCTACAGGAAAAGAGATTCCACTTCAATATTAGGAAGAACTTGATGACAGTAGGAGCTGTTCAACAGTGGAATATGCTCCCTTGGAGTGTAGTGGAATCTCTCTGTTTGGAGGTTTTTAAAGAGAGGCTGGATGGACATCTGTCAGAGGTGCTTTGATTGTGTATTCCTGCATGGCAGGGGGTTGGACTGGATGGCACTTGTGGTCTCTTCCATTTCTATGATTCAGTAGTAGTCCATTGTACAGATATCTGTTGCACAATGTGAGGTGAGGTAGCTGTTTCTGAGAGCAATCTAAGAGTACCATGAGGGAGAAGCAGTATAGGTGACAGACAAATCTGATTCCTCCTCCTCCTCCTCCTCTTCTTCTTCTTCTTCTTCTTCTTCTTCTTCTTCTTCTTCTTCTTCTTCTTCTTCTTCTTCTTCTTTATTTATATAGCGCTGCAAATTTACACAGCACTGTACATACAATCAATGACTTGCAAACAATAAGACATGGGTTACCGTATTATCCTTCTGACATTACTTCGGAAGTGGGCAACTAAGGAAGACTAGCGGGCCCCTTTAGCCCTTCAGGAGATATCAAGAAGCTGCACATCCCACTGCCTGCTCCCACAAAACAAACAAATAAAAAACAAATACCATTTGCCCCCAAATGCCTTCTAGGGGACATGGGGGCAGATTTTCAATTCTTCTAAGGCCCCTAGAGGACATTTAGAAGCAAAAAAAAAAAAAAAGAGTTTTTGGAGGGCCCATGGGAGCTTTAAACATGGTTGAAATGACCTCAACATCCTCTAGAGATCATTTTTGGACACTTTGAAGCAAAAAAAATTGCTACGGGGATATTATTTAGTGGGGGGGATTCCTCCTGGGGACCAAAAAAAATGATGCTTGGGGCTGCCTGCAGTCCATAGGCCACACTTTACCCACCCTTGACCTAGCTCATATCAGTGCTCATAAAACCAACCAGGTTATTGTGCTTGATGTGAACAAATGTGATGGTGGACTTTAGGGTTCCTTATCTCCTGGAAAACCTTGCTACATGAAGAGTAAATGGGTTGCTGCTGTCTGGTGGTGGTAGTAGGGGAATACAAAGCAGAGCTTATTGAATTCAGCTGGAATTGTGGTCTTTTATCAGTTTATTCCTGTCTCAGTTTTAAACAATTGCTTGCTTGAGGTAGTTACATGAGAGTGAGCTGGAAGTCCAATAGCTTTATTTTATGTTTTTTAAAGGCATACACGTACTGTGCTGGCAATGAATTTGGAAGGTTATTTAAGTCAAGTACACAGAGCTGGTTTTACTTAACTGTTTGTTTAAAGAATGCACCCTGGCAGTAGACACATATAGCAGTATCCAGAGTGGTTTAAAAAAATAGTGTTGGCTTTTCCTGTTGGGTCCCTAACATTCCTTCCAAATTAGTGCAATTCCTATGTTTCCTTTAAAGTGAACAGGCCATTTGGTAAAAGGTTTTGAGAGTATTTGCTGGAGGGATATAATTTAGTTGGAAATGTTAAGATTCACTGCATCCTGAAGTCACATGTCCTCATTCTCTAAACTATCTCACCCTCTAAACATTTGACACACCATGGAAATATAAATGTGCTTTGAAAATACTAGATAGTGTCCTGTGCTATGCTACTAAACAAAAACCTGCTGTCTGGCAAACTGTACCGATTCATTCTTATTTAAAAGCATGCTCCATCAAAAAGAAAAAAGTGTGTCTTTGTGCATGGGGGATTACTCAGCAGTTGTAGCCGTGGATAGGAGAGAGCCGGATGTGTTTTGCTATCTACTCTGTATGTTGGTGACAGGGTTTTCTTCTATTGTGATGTGATTCACAAATTTTTATGAGCTGTCTTCTACTACTAGTGTGTGGAACTACCTTCATACTTTGCAGGTCAGATAGGAGCCAATGTTTGCGATTAATGATTGATGAAGATGTCTCCCCACTTCTTCCTGGCATTAAGTTCCAAATTCTAATCACGCTTGGCGTGGCTGTAAGATAGGGGCTTGTTTGGTCTACTTTGTTTTTCTCTAGACCCCTGAGGTACACCTATTAAAAATAGTACTAGGAAGGAGAATGCCATACACTTGTTGCACAATCCTATGAATGTTTTTCTGAAAGCATTTCCTGGTAAGTGCATTTTGGGACTGCACCCTAGACGGGATGGCCAGATGTCTTCCTTTTCCAGGACATATCCTACATTTCAACCTTCTGTCCAGGAGGAATTCCAAAATGTCTTTCCTTTTGAGCATGACTAAGAATTTATATTTATATCAGTGTTTGTAGCTTTTATCTTCTAACGTACAACGTTTTTCTTGAATGTCCTACGTTTTGCAATATCTTGTCCCCCTTTGTGGTTATGACATCTGATCACCATAATTCTAGAAAGTGAGGAAGAAAGGTATTACTGAACCATTTTGGTTTTGTCCTGAAGATGCCTTTATGTTGATTGTTTTTCCTAATGAAGATGAAAAGGTATCATTTTAATCATCATACTTAAAAGAATTGGACCTGAATCGGGTTGCCTTTACCATTCTCAGAGGCTGAGAGAGTGTGATTTGCCCAAGGTCACCCAGTGAGTTTTTATGCTTGAGCAGGCAATCGAATCCTGATCTCCAGAGTTGTAGACCAGTGCTCACACCATTACGCCACACTGGCTTACATCCATTTTAATATACTGTGGTTTCAATGCAGCCTTATGTTTGGTTGTTTTTGAGATTTACTAATACATTCCATGCTTTATTCAGTTGGGAAATAAAGTAGAATACTTGCATGTTGTCATACGCACAACTGGGAAAGAACACAGATGTGCCTATAATTGTTTTGTGCTCTTTTAATTTGTTCAACTTCATCTATTGCAGTTTTAGCAGTTAATCATTTGCTTTTCAATATTTTTTTGGTGTTGTGCAAAAATAAAATGTTCCTTGGCTTGAGCTCTGCTGCAAGGGAAGTGAGACGGCTCTGTTCCAAACAACTTCAGTTTTTCATTTGTTTCAGCATTTGGAGAAATAGTGTGTGATACATTTGTTGTTTTTTCAAGACATTTTCTATCACATCAGTGCACAAATATTACCTTGTAGAATGCTGTAAATATGGAAGCCATGAAATAAAATACCTTGCTATCAGATGATAGTTGGACTTTGTGCTCGTTACTTATATCATTAGACATCATTTTCTGGTAAATATGGTAAACATGTGTTTATATAAATATTCTGAATTTGTCACCATATAATGTGCCAACATAGTGGGATATATGTTAGGTTATTAACAAAATATATTCATGGGGTTTAGGGGCAGCCTCCTCTGTGAAAATGAAATATAATTAAAAATCACAAATGCTATCTTTTTGTCTGAGTGAACACTTCTCTAGGAATCTCTAAGTCCTTCAGGTTGACTATATGGCCAATTCTGCTGGATCATAGAATCACCCTGGAGGGCCTAGAGATTCCTAGAGAGAACATACAGATCAAATATGTGAATAATCAAATCCACAAAACGGAAACTAGTGAATGTGGGCAGCCAAGTGTACTCCATTTTTTCTTCTTTTTTAAATCACAGGTTGTGGGCGGTATAGTATAGAGAACTGGAATTGCAAAGTTCTTCAGTTCAGATCTTCACTCAGGGATTTTTCACACCACGCTTTTATAGGACTATGGATCCATTTTAACTGTCATGGCAACACCCTGTGGACTCCTGTGCTTTACAGTTTAGGGAGAGGTGTTTAGAGTTCCCTGTAAAGAATTAAAGTGGGACTACAAAACCTAGGTTCCACACAATTTAGCCATGCCAGTTAAAATAGAATCATATTGCTATAATTGTGTGGCATGAAAGGAGTCCTATCTGTATTCCTCAGCTGTCTCCCCCTACTTTGAAGGAAGAATAATAATGCTGACTTGCTGTATTGGATTGTAGTATGGTTTACAGTCCCTTGGTAGGAAGCACTTTCAGTAATTGATAGTACTATGCAAATATTAAGTAGTAGGAATGTGCTTACTTCAAGTCCTCAATAATGAGCGACAGAATGTGAAACAATCATTTATTTGAATCTGGTCCACCACCACCATCACCACTCCCATTACTGAAACTTGTTACTTTTAAAACCAGATTGTATGGAGGTTTGCTATTAAAAGATAGGGTCCTGAAACTACTTTAGGTTTGCCCAGGACTATATACTGAACTTTTTGACTTGAATCCTAAATTTGCTTTGGGAAGTCCCTTCAGCAGAAATTGACAAATGTTGACTTGACTCATGGGAAAGCCAAGATGTCATTCCTGATGTTTGTCTGAAATTCAGAAGTACCCTAAAAGCATCTAGAAGGGTATTTTCAGTATACATTCAAACCCCAGTGAGTTGCTGGGGATCAGTCCTTTCCCTTAACTAGGCTTGCTTTGTATTAGGTTCTGGAGGTAAAGTATCAAGGAGAAATCTTCACACATGCCACCAGAGCTACCCACTGACCTGTCTGCTCCTAAACCCTTTGCTCTTTATGGTTTTTTAAAGAAAGGACAAAAAAACAACATCAGAGCTATATAACACAGAGCTATGATTGTTTGAACTTAAACCCAAAGCTTCTTGTGACATGTGGAAGTAGCTCTGCAGTTCTTTGGAGCTGGACCATTATCTCTAGCTGTAAGGGGTATGTGACAGACTTTGAGAAATGTGTAATGGTATGGAAAGACTTCAGTGTAAGTATTTAGGGAAGTGTCAACAAAAGTGAAGTCGAAGGCTTTCATGGCTGGCGTCCATAGTTTTTTGTGGAATTTTCAGGATATGTAGCCATGTTCTAGCAAAGTTTCTTCCTGATGTTTCACCAGCATCTGTGGCTGGCATCTTCAGAGAATGTTTGCCTGGAAAGGACTTGGCTATTTATTTTGTGTGACCTGATTTGCATGTATATTGTTAGTTGCTAATGGCAGGCCTCAGGGTGTGAAGGTCTGCACAAGAGGATTAACGTCTGCTTGATAGTGCTCATTGTCTGCTGGGAGAGTTCTCATTTGCATTTGTTGAGTCTTTATCTTGCTGTCTTTCAAGACTGGTAGCCAAACCCTTAAAGTAAACAAGGGTTTACTGCATTGCCCACCTTATACTGCCAATCCCAGGAGTACATTGGATAGAACCATGGCAGTTAAAAGGGGAACCATAATGCTATAACTACGTAGTGTAAAAGGGCTTCTTGGAGGCTTATGCTAAACAATCATGCACATAATCCTTGGAATTTTCTTGTTTGTTTTTGAAACCACTGTACTGGATTCAAATTTACTCATATAGTGAACACATACATCAAAATGGGTGGAACTTAAGTTGTGACTAAGGTCCAAAACACACTGCAGAACTAATCCAGTTTGAGACCTCTTTAACTGCCCTGGCTCAGTCATAGGGAACCTTTGGAATTGTAAGTTTATTGTGGCACCAGAACTCTCTGACAGAGAAGGCTAATGTTTCACAAAACTACAGTTCCCAGAATTCCCTAGCATTGAGCCAGGGCAGTTAAAGTGGTCTCAAACTAGATTATTTCTACAGTGTGTTTTGGACCTAAGTGAAGTTTCAGTAATTATAGTGTGTTGCCTATAATTATAACTAAGGGTGCAGCCACACTGCAGAATTAAGGTACACCACCACTTTAATGGCATTGACTCTGTGGGATCCTGGGATTTGTAGTTTGGTGACATAGTCCACCTGGTTTGGGAGAGAGCTCTGGCGCCTCACCAAATTACAAATCCCAAGATTCCACAGGATAGAGTCATGACTGTCAAAATGGTGTCAAAACGCTTTAGTTCTACAGTCCAACACATCTTTAAATAGGGAATGAAGGAAGTTGGAGAGTTGGAGGTTTTATATTATGCAGCAATAAGAAAAAAGAACATTACTCAGTAACCTTAATGTTTCTTGGTGATGCCTGAAGCCGGTCTAAAGATACATAGTTACCCTTCTTGTGTCAGTAAAAACCTTTTCTGTTTTGGTACCTCTTATCTGCATCCTCAATCTGGATTTACTGTAGTACATTGTCTCCGGAATGGACTGGTTACTAGTTCTACATTGTCCTGCTAGTAACTAGTGCAGTGCCAACAAATTCTCTCTTCTTTGATTATTCTCATTCAGTTTGGTAGGGAAAAATGTTCCTTTGCAAAATAATTTCAAAGGAATAAACACCAGAGGAATTCTAATGGATGATGTTCAGAATCCATGTGCTTACCTGACAAGGTGGCTGAAGGCATGTGCATGTGAATGTCTCACCTCTATGGTGCCAAGCAGCTTCTCACACTTGACTTAAGTCATAAGGTGATTTCCTCCCATAGGTTTCTCCCGATCTGGATGTGATCTGAGTTCTTGTAGAGTCAGGGAACCTGTAGACTGATGAGGAAATGTTTATTTGAAAGAAAAGATAAATACAGCATCCTTGGCTGCCTTGCAGTGTTATGGTAAGCTCAGTGATATCACCAAAGAAATTGCAAAGGCCCCTGAGAAGGAATTTAAAAAGAGAGACTTTTTCGAAGAAGAACAGAACTTGTGGGAAACTGGAGGACAGCACTAGTTTCACTTCTTTCCTACAGGGAAAGAGCTGTTTTAGAAGCATATGCAGCTGAGAGAAAACAATATGTACAATGGCATCTATGAAGTGCAACATTTCCACAACCTTGGGGAAAGTACTAAACACTGAGATTTTGGCTGAGCTAGAATCCTGATTTTTTCCCCCCCTGCTGTCCTTTATATGGGACACATAGAAAAATGTTTTCCAGATATTCTCCATTCTTTGGTGAATTCTCCCCATTACAGATCCTGAGAATGCTACTGCATAGATGATGTGAGAAACGATGTCTTAACTGCCGCACAATTGCACCTGTAGTGGAAGCACAAAAAACCCCAAACTTGGGTGCAAGGGGAAAAGCAAGCAGTTTTGCAACCTCTAGTAATTAATGGTGAGTGCCACCTCTGCAGGAAAGCTTTTCAACTCAGTGAAATTTAATGAAATAGTCCACCTTACATCCTCATCCCCCTGAACCTAGTTACATCAGTAGTGGGCATACTCCAGAACCTGATTTTTATAATGGCTGAGAAGGCCACAGCACATTGTCATGATTCCCATTGAGGGGACTGGAAGTGTATGACTTCTGACACATAGGAACTGGATGTATGTTTACCCGACAAGGTAGTTAAAGATATGTGTAAGTGGGTTTCTTCTGATACATTTCTTCCAAAATCTGGGAGAAATAGAATGTTGTTTGGATTTTATGCTCACTGGCAAGTGCCTTGTGTATGATCAGTAGATTTCCAAAATAGCAGAAAACCCCTTCATCATCCCATCTCTTCGAGTCTGTTCAGCTCCCAGAAAACCTTGGAAAGACATAAATATTGCCAAAAGCTACACCCTCAGTGGTGAAACATGCTTGCTTATAGGCAGGTTGGCTTATAGGCTTATAGGCAACCTCCTAAAACAGTGGTTGCTACCCTACTACATGATCACCACTGGCTTTGCTGACTATGCCTGATGGGAGTTGCAGTCTAAGGAAGGGCCACAAGCTGCCTGCCCTTGCCTTAAAATGACCATCATGCTGGCAGTACCTCACGGTGGCTTGGTTTTGATAGGATGTGCAAAATACAATGCATATGACTACATCCTCATAACTGATTGCAGCAGAAGAATGAAAATAAGTAATAATACTCCCATGTAAAAGTGTTTAGATCGTAGGAATGGTAAACTACCAGTTGCTAAAGTCATTTATTTAACATCTGTATGAAGCCACTGGGTGAGATCATTCGGAGTTATGGAGCTGGGTGTTATCAGTACGCTGAAGACACCCAAATCCATTTCTCCATGTCTCGTTCGTTGGCCTTGAATTCTGATGGTGTCTCCTCTCTCAATGAATGTCTTCGGGCAGTAATGGGCTGGATGAGGAAAAACAGATTGAGATTGAATCCAGACAAAACGGAAGTGCTCACGGTAATGGCCCCGAAACCAAGAATTGGGTTGCAACCTCCAGTCCTGGATGGGGTCACACTCTCCGTCAAGGACTGTGTTTGCAGTCTGGGGGTGCTCCTTGACTCGTCGCTCCTGATGTCGAACCAGGTAAATGCGACAGTCAGGAGCGCCTGTTATCAGCTTTGGCTGATACGCCAGCTGCGCCCTTTTCTGGAAGTAAGGGATCTTGAGACTGTTGTGCACACGCTGGTAACCTCATGTCTAGACTTCTGTAATGCGCTCTACATGGGGCTACCCTTGTGCTTGGTCCGGAAACTGCAATTAGTACAGAATATGGCAGCCAGAGTAATTTCTGGAACATCCAGGAAGGACCATATTACTCCGGTTCTAAAGTCCCTCCACTGGCTGCCCATTAGCTTCCAGACCCAGTACAGGGTGTTGGTTATTACCTTTAAAGCCCTAAATGGCTTGGGTCTAAACTATCTTCGGGACCCCCTTCTCCCCTATAATCCTCCCTGCGCACTCCACTCCTCTGGGAGAGGCCTACTTCAGCCACAAAAATCTAGGCTTTCGACAACCTCCCAGAGGGCATTTTCCATCATCGCCCCCAGACTGTGGAATGGCTTGCCGGATGAGATCCGTCTACTTACATCCTTAGACAGCTTTAAAAAGGCTGTTAAGACGGATCTCTTCCAGCAGGCCTTCCCAGAATAGAGAACCCAGCCTTAGAAGAACGTCTGGGAAAGATACTGCTGCTCCCACTGATTGTTTGCGGGTGTGATGTTGCTGACTTTTTGGTCAGTTTTTAACTTGTATGTTTGTATATTTTTTGTTTTGTGCCTTTTTAAATACTGTATTGGATTTAATACTTTTTTAAGGAGGGAAGGGTATTAGGGGTTTTATATGTTCTGTATTTTTAACTTTGTTAGCCGCCCCGATTGTTCTCAGAGGGGCGGGATACAAATAAATTATTATTTATATGGTAGTGAAACACAAGCTGCAGGAGCTCTGTCTTTTGGCTCTTTGCTACTCAGTGAAGACATTTTTATTCTGCAAGGCATTTAATCTTCTTGAATCAGTGGTTGCAATTATTTGATCACTTGATTTACAATGATGTTTATGCTAACTGCTGCACTTATCCTGTTTTTTTATTTTATTTTAGCACTTATGTGATTTGTCTGGGCATTAGCAGACCTTGAGAAATGCAGCTAGGTGCTTAAAGTGTGATGTGATATGATGGGTATTATGAGATGATGGCTATTCCACCCTGCATTCCCTTGTTTCTTTTTTAAAAGGTACTTACACTGTTCTTGGCTCAGAGTCTGTTTTTCCATCTTTCCTTTTGTTTTTTTCTCTACTGCTTCTCTGAACCCACTCATCTAGGGGAAATCAAGATAGGTGTGATTTTGCACCCTGTTTTATTTCAATACAAAATATTGTTTTTTCTTCATCATAGTGGTATCTAAATGTAAGAAATTTTGAAGTCTCTGTAGTCACCTGAATTTTTGCCTGCACTTCCTCCCAACTAACCCTGCCCTTTCCCTCCCCTGTGCCCCATTAATTTTGAGGCTGCTATCTTCATTTTCCCCTCCAATGGAATAATGTGACAGATGGTAGAAGGAGAACCAACATGGTGTAGTGGTTTGAGTGTTGGACTACAACTTTGAAGTTCAATTCCTAGTTCAGCCATGAAATCCACTAGGTGATCTTGGGCAAGTCACATGCTCTCAGCCTCAGGGGAAGTCAATGGCAAACCTCCTCTGAACAAATCTAGACATGAAAACTCCATGATGGATTCATTGGAGGGTCACCATAAGTCAGAAACAACTTGAAGGCACACGACAGTAACAGAAAGAGACAGAATTTTTTTAAAAATCGAAAGTAGTGATAGCCAGTCTGTAAAAACCATAGATGCCCCACATGAAAAATAACTAACAAGATGGTTTCAGTTAGCAGTCCTCCAGGATAGACACCTGGTAGGGGGGAAAAAAGCAAAGTATCATATATGGTTAAGAGTTCAGGCTAAAACTAGGACGTGCAAGAAAAATACAGGTAAATGGCAAGGTATCTTTGTAGCATAGTGAAATAGCCCAAATCCTTCTAAACAAACCTGCAAGACCACTTGGCCAGTTCACATGTCATCACAGCATAGCTAAACATAAAATATCAAAGAAAAGAAAATTCAACATCTCTTTGCTGGTGACAGCAAGAAATGTGAAGACTTGGAGCTAGAACTCCAAAAGGTGTTGAAAAATAAATAAATGGAAAGGTGTGTTTATCATTACTAGTTTGTTCAGTAGCAGCAAAGATCACATCTGAACATTCACCAGAACTCAAAATGGAAAAAGAAAGGAGATGACAGGGAGGAGTGAGTTGCCTAGATTGATTGGGAACAACATGTAGCTAGTGGGAATCCATAACCCTACCCCACTTCAAACACAAAAAGAGGGAGAGTGCCCTGGCCTCCAACAAGTACTCTGACCAGATCAGTTCTGGACCGAATACCACAGGTAATAATGGAAAGCACAGAAGGACACCAGGTGGATTGTTTGGATCACATCAATGTAATTGGCACAGTGCCATGGCCAACATGTTTAAACAATGTTTAAAGCCTGTCTTGATTTCTTTTTACTTTCTTGTTGGATTAATTGATTCTGAAATGTGAGGCTGGATAGAAAAAAATTGTCTTAATTTTTTTCCTGTTCCCATCTAATACATTGTATAGATGGAAGCTCATTGTTTGGTCCCAATTGTTAGACCCATGGTTAGACCCATGCAATAAATTGTTGAATGATGAGTCAATTCATACATTAATTTAGTGTTAGCTATGGTCTCCCCTAGTCAAAAATAAAAGAGGATTTAAGATGTAATGTATCTCCATGTCACATGTTCTACCTGTAAGCATGACACCAATTTTTACCTGTAAGACATACACAGTCATGGGGCCAACCAACTATGGTTTGTTTGAAAATATTCAACCACACAAAAATTCCAAAAGGCAAACCTTGATTTTGCAGTTTTTATATAAGGGACACACCAGTTTACGACTGCATTGTATATAATGGGACTTGAGCATCTATGGATTCTGGTATCCATGGGGGTCCTGGAACCAAGACCCAGTGGATACCAAACATCCACTGTAATCCCTTAATTTATACTTCAGTAATGTGTAACAGGCTTGCCTTCAACTGCACGTTGTAAAATGTCATTAGTAAATTTAAATACTGTGGTGCTTCTGGGACATAAGTTGGAAATGGAACAAAATATTACAGTGTGTTCTGCCCATTCCCCTTCCCCCAGCAAGAAAGGTCCAGTTCCTGCCTCCAGAGAGCTAGAATAAGAAGGATGAATATTTCATTGATTGTGGGGGTGGAGTGAAATCCCTCCCTGAAAGAGGGAAGTTGTCCCTTTTCCTTTTCCTTGCTCTTGAAACATTCTTGTATAATATGAGTCCATCTTTCAAAAAAAAAATTCTCATTACATTTATCTCCTCAAACATAATCTCCTCTCACAAGCATGCTCTCTGTAAAACTGTGTGGCATGTCAGCATCAGCAGGTCAGTTTACTGTATCAGAATGGCATGAATTATTATAGAATTTCTTACCTGTGTAGAAGGAGTGGTGAAGCTTCGGTTCTGCAAATTTTGTTGGATTACAATTCCCATCATAGCTCATCATTTGCCATAGTGGTGTGGGCTGATGGAGCATGTCCAAAGGAGAGCAACTAAAATGGTGAAGGGTCTAGAAACCATGCCCTATGAGGAACGACTTAGGGAGCTGGGGATGTTCAGCTTGGAGAAGAAAAGGTTAAGAGGGGATATGATAGCCCTGTTTAAATATTTGAAGTGATGTCATATTGAGGAGGGAGCTATCTTGAGACTAGGACCCAGAACAATGGATGCAAGCTCCAGGAAAAGAGATTCCCTCAACATTAGGAGGAACCTCCTGACAGTAAGGGCTGTTTGACAGGGGAAGAAACTCCCTTGGAGTGTAGTGGAGTCTCCTTCCTTAGAGGTCTTTAAGCAGAGGCTGGATGGCCATCTGTTGGGGGATGCTTTGATTTGGATTTCCTGCATGGCAGGAGGTTGGACAGGATGGTCCTTACAGTCTCTTCCAACTCTATCATTCTGTGATTCTATGATGGGAATTCAGAATTCCAAGAACTTTGGAAGGAGCCACACATCATTCATTCATACACTCTAAAGGCTCTACTGCTGTCAACATTATGCCAATCCTGGAACCTCATATCTCCTTGTTGAGTTTTTAAATGTCAACTTTCCTTTGCTGTGCAGTTCTGTGTATTTAGAGTGTGAGACAGAAATTGTTCCTTTAGTGTTAGATGACCTTACTTTCATTTATAAGGATATAGGCACATAGTCACCAGAATTTATTTTAAGTGATGTTTGATGGTATAATTATTTTTACCCTCAGGTATGTTAGTGAGCATATATAAGGCCATAATAGTTGCAATAGTGTGCTACAGCTCCATCCCTTATATGAATTAATATGCTGGCCATATCTATAACTTAATCATTTGGAACATTGTAACCTCCTAGCCATATACTGTGAGCTATCTGTTCCTTTATAAGCCCTACTCCACATTGGCTGTGCTCAATTCATTGTGTGACTTTAAAAAAGATTTAAAATGTAGGTGTATATTCTTGCAGTCAGTAACTTTCCATCGGCCCAGTACAACACAAAACTCTAGCGCTGTTTAGGTGTTTGAAACGTAGCTAAGAGTAACAATGTTTTTATGAATTGATTTAATTTGTTTAACTTGTGAGTGGGAGAGTACTTTAACCCACCACCCCAGTGGAGGATTAATCTCCATAATCTCTATGGAAATTATCAAATGGGGAATGAAATGTCCTTGTTCCATCCTTTTCCAATTCTCATAGTATGATCGTGAGAAAATTTTCATACGATGTCACGCTTATCTGGACATTATCCCATCCAGAAAGCACAATTTACCACAATTGTGCGACAGACTTCCACATAACGACATGCATAATTGTCCTGTTATTGTCCTGTCATTGAAGCAGCATTGCCTAGCATTTTGCATTAACAGGAGTGTTAATGCAATGCTGCTTCAATGCTGGGACAATAGTGCTGCAGTCTGAAAGCCTTTTGCAGGATCGCAGTCAAAGATGGGATAAGGATGGGGTAGTGATGATCTGAAGAGGAAAAATCAGGATTCCCTCTTCCATGGAGAACCTCCGTGTATAGGGAAACAAGGTGTGAAGAATCCTTACAAATTTTCTCATCTTTGAGAAATCTTTATCATGATGCATTACTCCCCATGTGAGTGACAGAATTGAGGAGGGAAGGACAGGTCCTCCCTTCCCATGTGTTTACTGTCAACTGTGTCCCTTAATAGGGCTTAAGTTTTTTTCTGGAATCTACATGTCTTTTTCTAGATTTGCCATGTTGAGTCTGATTTCAGACATACAGTGGAAGCTTTTGTTGGATCTTTAACAAGAATAGACAATTCATTTCTCCATGTATCAGTGCAGAAACAGCTGAGAAAATACAACTGTGCTCACCAGTCTAGTTTTCTGTTGTGCTTTGATCTTGTTGACTTAACAGTGACTTCATTTCCTTGATGTCAAAAGTAGGAGGATGCTGATAATACGAACAGACTTAGAAAAGTAGCTTTCTAATGTATTTGTACTAAATGCAGATAAATTATATTCTGAACTTGTATCAAAATGGTCAGTGTATATCCTATTGCTGTCACAATTCATACTGAGTTCTCATAGCACAGTCGCTTGACACATACATTTAGCTGCAAAATGGAGTATTGTGATGGGTTTTGTACTACTGAAAACCAAGCACTTTTGAACGGGATGAATTAGGTCAAGGAACCATAAATGAAAGGTTGCCAACCTAAAAAGGAGTAGGTTACTTTACTATTAAGATCCTAAATCCAATGGTTAGTCCTGATTAGAGTAGGCCCATAGGCTCCATGTGAACTTGGTGAGTCCACACTTAAGTTTAATGAATTCAGTGGGTCTACTCTATCTTGGACTAACACTTAAATTTAGACTAGTAGTTAATTGGTTTTAGGACTGTGGATACTGAGAGTATAAATAGGGACCTATGTTGCTACTACAACCTCTAGATACATTATGCACTTTGTATTAAATGGATAATTTTACTCTGTAAAAAAAGACAACAATTCTACATTCTACATTTACACCAAATTTTCCTTGGCTTAATAAATCTTTATGCTTTTTGAAATGTACTAAGGGTTGCTACAGTAATCTGGAATTAAAATAACATGTAAGTAGAATTTCAAGATCATTTGTATAAATTTGATCTCAAGAATATTCAATAGTACTTTCTCGTGGCTAAGTAGACAAAACCTTGAAGTTCTTGGGTACCATAATAGTTAACACCTGTTTCAACTTTCTGCTGTTAGTTTTGGATAGAATCTTTGCAGCCCCATATTGGCTGAAAATGAGAAGTGTATGAAATGCAATATTGCAAGATAACTATGGAAACCACAGGAGTAAATCTGAAAATCTGAATTGTTTGACATATATGTTTGGAGAGAAATAGATACAGTTTTCAGCACACCTGTAGTTGATATAGAATAGACTGCTTTCTTAGGAATGGTCTGCTAGTCTTTACAAATAGTATAACAGAAAAATGCACAGTCTGTTAAACTAGAGACGTTAACAGGAGACTGTGTGTTTTAATAATGGGAGAAAAGGACTTGCTGTCATCAGATTAGGCCAGGGATCCCCAGTATTTTAATTTCTGCGATACGTTCTGTTCAACTAAGCAAGAATCCAAAGGTACATTTTGTTACACAAATCAGCCTCTTCAGTGGTTTTCAGATTTTATCATAACTAGCGTAGTCGAGTAGTAAAGCGTTATTGAAGTTGAGTAGTAAAGAGTTATTTCAGACTATTCAATGTTCCACGTGTTGCGGAAATCGAGAAAGAGATGCAGTACAAGAAGGGTCCAATGTTTCCATGCTTCAAAGGATAATGGCCATTTTCTTATGAGCAAAGTGCCTAGCAAAATTTGTAGTATTTCTAAATTAAAATATAGAAATATTTGCCAGAAAGCAAATAAAACTTACTGGGGTTTTTTGTTTGTTTGTTTTTTGGGGGGGGGGGGGGGATGTACTGTAAAACCTGTTTTATGACTTTCCTTAGTTTAGTCAGGGCTGGCAGTTTGTTTGCTGTAAAGGGCATGAAACCAGTATAGAAAAGTTGTGGTTGTGATCTAATAAACATATATATCAGAGAAATAAATGTGCAGCATGGATAACAAACCTCATAAATCATGTCTCTTTTGAGAATGGCATGAATAGTTCTTCTTGATTGTCATTACATTTCCTCAGAGTTATCTGTTGGGTCTGGTTTGGATGTTCAAAGGTCTTTTGCAGTATGGCCCATGAGAAGAAAGTAAAGATCATTCACTTGTGACCATTTGAGTTAGGCATTGCAAATAAAATTATGCATATCCACGTCAACTAGATACTGTCAGTAGTACAGATCTTGATGTGATGTTGGTTTCTGTCTATCTAAATTTGATAATTATTGTGTATAGCCTGTGGATAGGGACAGAATCCTTGAAGAAACCCATCATGTGTATAGAGTTTATCACACTAAGGAGATCCCGCTGAAAAATGGGATTTAAACTAGATTTGAATTTTTAAAAACCCCGCAAATGCAGGAAGTTTATCACACATAAGGACTGCCAAAGTGTAATACTGTAATGCAAAATTTAACTGGAGGCAAAGCAGAGAAAAATGGCAGCTTTTTATTTTCAGGAAGTTCTGAAAGTAAAAAGCTGCCATTTTTCTCTGCTTTGCCTCCATTTTAACTTTGCATTATTTCACTTTAACAGCAACATCATGGGATAAACTTCCCACATTTGTGGTTTTTTTAAATTTAAATCTACTTTAAATCCCATTTTTCAGCAGGATCTCCCTAGTGTGATAAACTCCTATATGAAGTCGAAGGCTTTTATGGCCAGCATCCATAGATTTTTTGTGTGTTTTTCAGGCTATGTGGCCACATATCACCATGTGTATGTTTGGCTCTTTCCCTTCTTGGCTTCTGATGGGGGGAGAGTGTGTATCCCTGTTCTACTTCATCTGTTGTCAGCTTTCAGTACTATCAAGGCATATCTGTCTTGGGATGGGACATAGGGGCATTATTTTACTCTAGCAGCCGTCCCTCTTGGTATGTCCTTTCCAGAAGGTTGTCCTGGGCATGCCTGTTTGATACTGTGACTATTAGCCTGTGGTGTTCCTCGGGGCTCCATTTTGTTCCCATGTTATTTAACATACCATTAAAACAGCTGGAAGATGTTGTTGGGAGTTTTGGTTTAAAGTGATTGGATGAGGATGAAAAAGTTCTGTTTAATTATATTATAAATTGAAGTTTAATCCAAGCAAGATGTAACTGCTTCCAGCCATTTGAAAACCAAATCAATGTATTCACTCTGTGCTAGGTGCAGTTACTGTATGCTTCTCTTCAAAATTTAAGCTTACAGTTTGGGTAATATTAAAGGGAAGGAAGAAAGGATGAAATTTCCACCATTGTTTTTATATCCACAGAGGGGAAAATAATTGAATTGAGTTTGTTACAAAACATCCATAATTGTAAGTTCAACATTCTTGAATCCATGTTTTAGTATCTGTACTGTTTTGAAAAAGAGAAAGTTCTTTTTAAAAATGAAAACACAGTTCAACATTTTACTGTAAAAAGGCAGAATTTTGAATTGAAAATAGATGCAAAGTCTCATGCAAAATGGCCAGTCTTTTGATGATCATCTGCTGAAACTGTCATCCTACCATTTCTATTCCTTTCTGCCTTCTCTTCCTCCTCCTCCTTAAAAATAGAGCTTTATGTTTATCACTAAATGTTTAGCTGCATTTTGAGTTGCCTCATATCTGTCCCACAAGGCAAAAACAAACCAGCCAAATCATTTTGTGATGAAATTGTGCAGACAGTTGGTTTGGCAATTTTTTCTCAAGACACAACTCCCAGTAAATATGGACCAAAGAACTCATTTCAATTTAGTCAATACTTAATGGTGAACAGTCTAGTACAGGTGAAGTTCTTCTGAAGAGATTCTCAGCTGCATTTTTTAAATCTCTTGCTAGTCAGCTACATTTTTGGTTTTCATCTTTTATAGTGAGGATAGTAAACTTTGGCGAGCTTTGGGAGAGTTTGGGAAATTCTCAGGTACTCTGCTGTTCACAGTCTCAATAGCAGTGTTTAGAAAATTCAGATATTTATCAAATACTATGAAAGTTTGCTTATCCCCAATAAATCTTAAATGCTTGGAACTGGCAGTGGAACATAAGAGCTTGATTTTAAAAAATAGCCCTGTCTTCTTAGTATGTATAGCAAAGGTTTCAAGGTTAGTATAGTATTCACTGGACTTGTTTTTCTCATGTGAAAAGCTAGATATTGCTTGCTTATCATTAGTATGATCAATAACTAAGAATGACAACCATGGCTTTTTTAAATGAAGCATGTTGAATTATGTTTAATCTCAAACTGAAATATCAAAGGGAGCATTTAATAAATAAAAGGTCTGTGGCTGAAAAAAGTCAGTAAGTTTTATGAGTGATAAGAAACCGATTACTTAGAAATATGCAGACACACTTGGTTTATTCATTGAAGGAAGTTCAAAGGCTACATACAGTACTTTAGCTGTGATTAGATCTAGCCCTAGACTCAGACCCAGAGAACCACACAACTGATTCTTAGTGCACATGATAGTTTTATTGAACCAAATTTATTGAACAGACCCTCTCCCTAGTAAGCCATTGATGGGTGAACATTAATGAACAGGCGTTAAAGGCAGATTGTCATATTGCAAGGTGATTGTCTGTTCAAAATAATAATAGTACAATACCAGTGGACATGCCCAGGTGTTTAGCATTGCCTAAAGCATCTCTTTGACTCCCAACCTGGTGTTTGAGGTGTTTAAAAAACGAGGAACAAAAAGTTTGGACTGCCTGGTCAACTCTTAATAGTGACATAGCCAACTTGAGCTAACATGGCATAGTTGTTTGAGTGTTGGACTATAGAATCATAGAATCATAGAGTTGGAAGAGACCGCAAGGGCCATCCAATCCAACCCCCTGCCATGCTGGAAATCTAAATCAAAGCATCCCCGACAGATGGCCATCCAGCCTTTCAAATGTTGTGGAACTATCTCATAACATTCCTCAGCACTGGCTATCCTGGCTGGAGCCGCTGGGTAATTGCAATCACATCGAGACTATTTACACTTTAATTGCATTATTTTAATGCTATTTAGCAAGAATGATACAATAGCAAAATTGCAGCACTTTCACACGGTGTTGCAATAATGGGGCATTAATGATTCACAAAGGTAAAATAACGCTTTCACATTCCGCACGTCGAAAGAAGGGCTTGGGATCGGAGAGAAAAATGTGTAATCTCTCACTGCTAAGGAACTCTCCTGTGACTTACAAGTGTGACACAAGATTCTGCCAAATGGCAAACTGGGGGATTCAGTTTATTTCCAGAAGGTTTAATGACGTATTCTCAGTGGCGTTTTTGAAACGTGATTGCCTTTCACACATTCATGATAGCACTAATGAAGTGCTATTGGCAAGCCATTAACAGCATGATGGTTCGATGATGGGACAAATACAGTATGTGTACAAAGTCATGTGAAAATCTTCTTGTGAGCACACAAACATGGCAAGAGCATAGCACTTTTTCCCCGTTTCTTATCCCTGTGCAATAATCTCCTGTGCTCTTGATCCTGCAAAATGAAATTGATCTGACAAAATGCAGACTTCTTCCACTTAAATTACAAGTATTGAAATACGTGTTAAGCAACCAAAGTCTTGTATATTCTCTCTTTCATTATTTGCATAAATTATGCACAATTCATATACACATATGCAAAAAGAATTGTTTTGTAAAGTCTCTTCCATTTTAGATAATACTGTTGTTGATCCCTGATTTTAGCACTGTCTTAAATAAGATTTGTAAAGGAAATTTCAAACATAATGGATTACAAACATCATTGCAATCCTGATTTGTAAATAGTGCCCTGTGTGCCTTTTGTGGGAGAGGTAGTTGATGATATTCCTTAATCTGAGATATGGAAGTACTTGAGAGAAGATGCTGCACATTAGGAGGGGCATTATGTGCATTTATTTAATTATGTCCTGTTTTATTTTCAGCTGCTGCAGAAGGAAAAGGCAAAAGTGGAGAAGACTTTTTCCAGAAGGTAAGAAATAGTGTATTCATTACTGTCTGCACTAGTTACTATGGGTTAACTTTTGAAAGAATTGTGCCTGGAGTATGATCCAGGTGAAAGCCAGCATGGTGTAGTGAAGACTTGATCAACTTGGCAGTAGGTAGGGGCCAAAATTAAAACAGGTTAAACTTCTTTGGGCTGCAGGTTTTAATGAAATATTAATTAATAGTATTAATTAGAATTAATTAATATTAATTCAATTCTCATCCTCCTCTGCCTAACCCTCTCCTCAGGAGAAAGGCAAGTGGTAGAGGAACTTTGTCTGTCCTCTTCCTCCCAGACTTATCTTCAGGAGAAGGCCAAGCGATGGAGGAGTCTTGAGGGTTAAGCGTTTGCCCCTCTTCCTTCTCTGCTGCCCGGCCTTCTCAGAACAAAGCCAAGCAAATGAGGAGCCTTGCAGGGCAAGCATTTGTCCTTTCTCCTCCTCCTCCCCCCCATCCTTCACATTGGGAGAAAGAGAGGCAGTGGAGATGCCTTGAGGGGCAAGTGTTTGCCCATCCTCCTGCTCCTCCTCCTCAGGAGAAAGCCAAAAAGTAGAGGAGCCTTGCAGAGTAAGCTTTCACCTGTCCTCTTCCTCTTCTTCTCTGCTCGTCCTTCTCAGGAAAAAAACAGGTGGCGGAGGAGCCTTATAGGGTGAGCATTCACTCTTCCTCCGCAAACCACAGGGCACTCTCCTCAGGATGAGGCCAAGCAGTGGAGGAGCCTTTAAGTTGTTCCACATCCTCACAGGCTGCCCAGAATGCTTTGGTGGGCAGCCTGCAGCCCCTGGGCCATATGTTGTGCAGGTCTGGTGTAGTGACTAGGACTCTGGGAGTCCAACATTCAAATCCGCATGGTTTCTGAGCCTCAGAAGAGGCCAGTGACAACCACACTGTGAACAAATCTTGCCAAGGTCATCATATGTCAGAAATGACTTGGAGACACACAACAACAGTAGCAATGATCCAGTCAGTCAGTTTATAGTGCCTCCATCTGTGCTGTACTAACAAGTGTTAGCTATGGTCCTACTGCCATTGTCTCTGAGAGGTCTTTTACCAGTATCCCCCACTCCCAAAAAAGCTGCTGCTGCTGCTGCCGCCACCCTGTAACTGTTTGGCATATCAGCACATTTAGGCTAGCTCCTCAGCAAAAGTCTGTCAGACATGGGAGACCCTATTGGCAGCACTGCTGCCATGAGCATAGTCTCTTGCCTCACAGGACCATGCAGCCACACCACTGTGGAAAAGCAGTACCATTTGTGGTTAACATAGCAAGATTTAAATATTCATTAACTTTAAGCAGGTAACAGAAAATACAGACTTGCAGGAGCTTGCATTTTAATGGCATTTGAAAGTGTTTCTGATGAAATTTGGTGAGAAAATCCTTTGAAACACTTTAAACTGTTTTTAGACAGTGAGGTAGTTGCTCATGGCTTACTCATTGTCATGTTTGTCCAGTTGCTTCCAATCTTTCTTTTCTTTTTTTAATTCTCATGTGAAATTAAAAAAGCAAATTTTGTCAAAACAGAAAACTATACAGAACTGGAAAGTAGTAGTAGGAAAAATGATCATGTGGCTTCAGGCAACAATGATCATAGCATACATAACTCACCAGTTTTTCCAGACAGGAAACTTTTTCACAGCGGACACACACTTGGTGGGATTTGTGAAGAAATGAGGAAGAGATCTTTTGGCTACTATGCAATAAACAAATAAGTGGGTTATTATATTCAGCTTTGTCTGTCTTTCGGCATGAGTTTATGTGAGCCAGAGATGTAGAATCAGTGGAAGTGTAAGCACAGGCACAGGAGTAAATATAGACAACAAGTTTTGAGCATTCAGGAGCAACTTTTGAAAGTTCCCTGTCTGTTTCTCTGCCTCTCTCTCTCTCTCTCATACACACACACACACACTCTCTCTCTCTCTCTCACGCACACACGCACACACACCATCCATCCTCATTTTTTTCTTTCTGCTTTCGTTACTTCTCTTTCTCATGTTCCATCCTCGCATATCACATCCATACTTGAGGGTGACTTTGTGGGTATTTAACAGCTGGGATTGTTTTTGGGCATCTCAATAGATGCCTACTTTACAAAAGAAAAAATATACCTCCTGCACGGATTCCCCAAATATTGCCAAATGTGGAAGGCTGGTGTGGTATTCCACACAGATAACATGCCCCCTGTGAGTCATGGGGCGCACATTGAGCATGGGATGTGACAAAGAAATTCCTCTGGGACAGCCATATGTGCTGGAAGAGGATTGTGCTCTGTACTATAGCATTGCCTCTGGTCACTTACTTTCTTTATTTGAATACTGAAGTAAACTTAATATACCTCCAAACTATTATTTATTAGACTTATTACTTAAATGGATGCATACTAATTCTTTTCCCTTTTGGGGGTTGGATAGTTCTCCTCCATTAAAAGGATAAAGTGTTCATTACAAGATCATACAATGCAGAGAAACAAAAGAAATCAAAAGCTGTTTTTAACTATGAGTATTTGTATGAATATCAGAAAATGGCTTGAGTAGTCAGGAATAACTGCTCAGTCAGACTGTTTTACATTTTACACACAGTTGGGGCTGGGGCAGGGATTCACAAAAACCTGATGACTGTTTCTCCAAGATCTGTGTTGTGTTATACAACAGAGCCAGACTTTTTAATGGCTTCAGTTTAGAGAATTTTTAAAAACTATTTGCATAGATTTTTCTAGCCAATTTCATGTGTCAGAATGTTGATTAAGTTTAGTGTCCAAAACATGATTTAGTTACAATCCTTTGCATTTGTTTGATTTTATAGAACTTAAGCTACATAATATAATGTGCTGAAGTGACTGTAGTGGATGCCTTTGTGAATGCTAAGCAGGGGTGCTGCTTTGCAAGAGCCACTAATTACTCCTTTTGGAGTTAAGTTAAATGCAAATGTTATTAATGTAATGTACTGTGGCCAAATCAGTCTGCTAGAACTGTGAATTAGGTGATTTCCTGGATATGAGAATTGCAACCCAACACTGCCAGTTAAGCCTTGTTTATAACACTGCCCAAGCAGCTGTTTATAGCCTATGCTGTTCTTTGGCATCCAAAACACAAATGTAACATTCCTTGGAAGAAGATTTGGGAGTATGCCTATAGGAGGGCACACAATTCTTTTGACCATAAGGGGCCACATATGATACTGCTCATGGACATTATGTGCATAGAGATCTGTGTGAGTGTGTACATGCACACATACATACACCAGCAATCCTTTTTCCACACTGGGAGGGAATGGAGAGCCCACTCCCCCCTCTCTCTCTGACATACACACACGCACCCCAGCAAGAAGAATGTGATCTGTATAAGATCCCTGAGGGAGGAAATAGAGATTTGGAGGTTCTGTGTAAGTTATTTTTCCTTACTGCTAGCAACTGCAGGAGGAAACCAGTGTTCGTAAAACTGGTAGAAAACTAAGGGGGGAATTAACAGGGTGTGTTGGGGGAAGGAGAGGTATCAGCAAAATCCTGAACACATGCTTAAGGCCTTGTGCAGCCTTTAGACCATGGGTCATTCAAATCTAGGTTACATAATTGCATGCTTGCACCATAGCATGTCTACCCACAGACTCTTTATGTTTAGACAAATTTACACCTGGCTATTCTCAACTGTAAGAGAAATGAACCTCTTTCAGAAACCCAATTAAAAATGGAGTATTTTTAATGAGGATTAACGGAAGCCCATCTGTAGCAAACAGACAGTGAGAGAATGTAGATGTGAGAGAGTAGGGAAGTTGTGGTCCCATGGACATTATTATGTCTGCAGCTGAATGCGAATCAAAGCCTTTTAGATGGCATCCCTTAGAGGAATGCCATCCTAATGTTTAGCATATTTTTCTCGTTCATTTGCTAGTTGGATAACTTCAGATGTAATGATTTCAGCTTTATAATGGTTTATTCATCCAGGAGTGAAAGGCATACCTGTTAGTGTCTACTTCTGTCCAGTAATTTGTGACGGTGCCCACAGCTACTTGAAATCTTTGGAACCATGGGTGACACTCCTAAAGCAGTGATAGAAATTATTCTCCTTTATAGGCTTACTACATCAGTCATTGATATTTTGGGCAACATCTGACTTATAACATGGCTTCTGCCCAGTGACTGATGGATGTGACCCTTTACCTGGGTTCTGTGCCACACTGAGTATGGCCATTTGAGGGGTAGGAGTACCTGGTGGATATTTAGCTTGCCTCAATCAAATCTTGGATTGTTACTCATTAAAAAGTAACATGTTGGCAGTGTTGCTTTTAAATTAATGAGATGTGTTACTTCAAGAGTGGCAGTGCAATAATACATTACAAATGCATATGATAATTAAAAATGAAAGAAATAAATTCAAATGTTTAATAAATATATTTTAGGAAATTGCCCCAAATTTTCCAAATGACCTTCCCATATCATTTCAGAGTACTGAATAAATGTTATTTGGTACACTATTTTTTTTTAGAAACAATGTTAAAGTTAAAGCATTATATGCCTGTTGTCCCATCCCCAATAGTAGCAGGTACTGTCATACTTTCAATAATACTTCCAAGCTATGATTGCAATTTCAAAATAACGTTGCACTTCATAAATTGTTGCTCATCAGTTAATTCTGTTAGTATCACCTTTGGCCTGGTTTTATGCATGCAAGCATACAAGTGTAGCATTCTGATTTGCAACTAAATGTATGTACCACCGCCACTGTTTTTTGAGATGATATGCAAGATTTTTTGTGTGGTGCCTCTTCCGCAGATATTGGGGGAAGTATTTATGAAGCTGCTAGTCAATTCAATAGCACTCATGAGATACTGTGGCAATAATACCATTCAAATACATGAAAAGAGCTTGTTTGTATAAAGAATGAACTTAAGTCTGTCTATCTGTTGATAATGGCTTGAATATGTAGAATACAGTAGCCATCACTCATCCTTACAAATGGAAGGCATAAATTTGATCATACTCTTCACTTTAGTGAATTATGCTCCTATCCAGATATTATTGGACTAGAATTCCCAGCATCATTAATGTGCAATTCTGTGAGGGTTAATTTGGGAACCCAGCTGTTTTTGTTGTTTTGTTTTGTTTTGTTTTGTTTTGTTTTGTTTTGTTTTTTTTTGCAAAGTTTAGAGAGGCTGGAGCTCCAATTCCAGAGTGACAGGTACTGAGAGAGAATTAGTTAATGGGGAATGAACAAGTTGGAAAGAATATTGTATAGAGAAGGAGGGAAGGTGGGGCAAGAAGGTTAAATGGGGAAGGAGGGAAGTTAGAGTAAGAGAGCTAGGGTATAGCCACACTGCAGAATTAAAGCAGTTTGACACCACTGCAGTGAGTATCCTACAGAGTTTGTAATTTGTAGTTTGGTGAGGTGTTCAGCCTAGTCTGTCAGAGAGCTCTGCTACCTCACCAAACTACAATTCCAAAGACTCTATAGGGTAGAGTCATCACAGTTAAAGTGGTGCTTTAGTTCTACAGTCTGACTACACCTGTAGATAGGGAATGAGGAAAGTTGAAGAGATAGAGGCTTAAGTTATGCAACGGTATGGATTATAATGATCAGGAAAAATAACAATGTACTCTGTAACCTTAATGTTTTTTGGTGATGTTTGAGGCCAGTCTAAGTTACCTTTCCTGTGTCAGTAAAATCTTTTCTGTTTTTGTATCTCTTACCTGGATTGGAAAGGTGTTTGGAATCTCTGCAGCTCGATCATATCACCTGATCCCAGGCCCCATTCCCACTGGCCCAGTTATGTGGGTGAAACTGGGTGATCGGATGCCCCTCCCCTGAATCTCTCTGTGACGAGTGTCCCCTATGATAAGGGGCATTTTCACCTGAATGCCTTATCGGGTTTAACTTGAGGGCGCCTGCTGTCAATCAAGCAATCGTCATAGGTGACGTTTGCAGGGGCATCGGAAGTGTGATTCCCCCCTCCTTTTTTTAAAGAGAGCCAGGCACAAAGCCCCAAGTGCGGCACGTCAAAATTAAAACCTCTTTTTTCTGTATGTGTTGGGGGGGGGGGGCAGCATTGGGTCAGTGTAGGTTATGATCTGCCCCTGGCCCCATTTTCAACCCCAAAATGCAAGTTCTGCATCCTGTATCCCCCACTTTTGCCACCCCAGAATGCCCTCTACCCCCCCCACCATCTAATAATCATATCATAATAATATATAATAATAATATAATACATTCCTCACCTCGGAAATGCCAGAAAAGTGCGATTGCGTTGCATTCTTTTTTGCAATTAAAAGGCTGCCCCTGAATTCCTTGAGACAGTAGCAAAGTATGTATCATTTTTGCCAATTGCCTAATTTACAAGAGCAACAATGTAACATTCGAATTGTAGGATTGATCCAAAGGGAAAAGTCTAGCCCATTTTTAACATTTCCCCTTTGCTGGAAGCCAGCAAATAGAAGGAACGTAACAAGCAAATAGCCATGTTCTATCCCCTCTATATCTGCCTCAGAACAAAAAACATGCCAATATTTTGTCAAACATATTTTAAAAACTAAAGGGGGGTGGGAAGGTGCCCTGATGGGAGCTCCATTCGGGCCCTGCCTTGACCTGACCTGAACTGACCCCTTTCATCCTGCTACATCTCTCTCAGAGGAGCTTGCCCATTGCCTCCGCTGAGGAGAGAGAGTGGACCTGTCAGTTCCAACTCACCCATGGAATCCCATTGGGAATAAAAGGGGAAATGCAGCGCAGGCATTCTGACTGAGCATCCCATATAACACAATTAATAATAATATAATGGCTCTAAGTCCAGGAGAAAGAGGAAGCAGCACCCAACAAGTCATGCACATAAATTGTCAAAAGGGCTGCTTCTGGCCTCCATTTCCCTAACATCCCCCAGTTGGCCCCCACAGCCCTTTCCCCGGGCAACCTCCTCCTCCCCCCCCCCCTGTGACCCGCACCCCCCGCCCCTGGCTCGGCAGCCGCCTGCGCCATTAGAGGATGCCCTCAGGCTCCCTCTTCCCACGGCTCCTCCTCCTCCCCTCCTCCATCATCCACTTTCTCCACCTCCCTCTGACCGCCCTTTGCCGCCCTCGTTACCCTGATTTTCTCCTTTTCGTCCTTTCATCCTTTGCCTCCCTTTTCCTTTGGCTCTTTCCTTCCCCCCCTCCCTCCAATGAGGGGAGGGGGATGTCTGACACTCTGCTCCCTCTAATTTTATCCCTCCCTGAATTTGCCCCCAATCATGATTGAGGGCCGGTTCCTATTTAGCGGACCCCTAGTCTTTGAGGAAAAGACTGTTTTTAGCCCGATTTTGGATACACGGGGGTAAGGGGGCATTTCCTTGTGCACAGCCTTGACATGGATGTGACAGATCGGGCCCCAATATGAAACTTCACATGGAAGAATCAATTTCAGAACTGGTGTAAAGGTAATTGTGACTGCCCCCCCAGTGAACCTACATAAACATACTTTACTTTTCAAACCAGTGGTCTGGGGATACCTTAAGACCTTGATTAGGATCTTGTGATTAAAATGGCTAAGGTAGGTGGCAAGTAAGCCAGGAATAGGTTTCTGAGGAACCACACTAAAGAGGGGTATTGTGACAGTGCTTCAGTCCAAAGGTTGTTGGACTAGAGTTCTCAGGATCCCTAGCCAGCTTAGCTAATAGTAAGAAATACTACAAGTTGCAAATCAGCAATACTTGGTGAGCTGCATGATTTCCATGTCTGTTTTACATGTTCACTGGGCAATATAATTGTTCTAGTCTGTATTCATATCAAAATACGTGCCCACATGGATCCGCTAATGGCCCATCCACCATGTCATGCCAGTGGTGTCCATCTTCTTTGGAATTGTCACATGTTTAATGTAAAGCATTGTGTTAAATAATCACATTGGACAGAGATCTTTATGAAGACTCCAGTTGGCATGGAAGGCAGCATTCATAGAGATGGTGACAGTTATGCTCCTTGGGCTCATATAAAGGGGGCATTCATCTGTGATGACTAACTCTTGAGACTGCTTAAAATGTTGGAAGTTGAAATATATACGTGCTTCCATCTCCAGTCCGTGGGCTGAAATACCACAGAAACCTGAGCGATTTTGCATTCTAACTTAATACCACTCAATTTCTTATTTCACATCTGGCTTTGGGAATTCTCAGCTATAGATACATGTCTTGGTAGAATTTCACTCGCTTGGAAATAGTCTTCCAGCTGCAATTTATTATCCCATGGCTGCTGAAACCCATACAAAGTAAAGTGTACTGAGCCCTGGCTGACATTTCTCACTTTTTCCACATGGCATCCCACTCTGGAAATAGTGGCTTTAAGGAATTCTATTGATATAGGCAATAGAAATGAGCATCAACGTAGAGGCTTTTAGGAGTGTGTGTTTATTTTTCAAAGTTTCCTCTGTAAGGGACCAGCAAAGGATGCACCTGAAGTTTCTCTAACTTTAACCATAGACATATGTTCTTAGATCTACATTACTTTAAACTAGATTATTTCTTGCAGCTCTCTCCTGTATTCAGGTTACTAAGACATACTTTGTTTTGATTCAGAATCTGAGGCCCCCTTGACCATGACTGTGAGCATAATAACCAGCTGCATCAGTCAAGTTTATTGTTGTCAAGTTCCTGAGGATGTCTCCTGACTGGAACAATATGGGAATTCATGCAAAACTCAGCAAGGAACCGAGTGCATCCTTGCTGCAGTTCTGCATTGGGAATCATTGGATCAGTCACATCACATGCAGAAATGTAACAGAATTGCCCTTCCCAGCAGGAGGAAAGTTAGAGCAACGAATTATGCAGAGAAACAGCAATACACCTCCCTGGTGGGTGGATGATTTGGATTTAGAAGAGCCTGTATTAAGTTAACTTCTTGGAGCAATCCTTCATTTCTCTTTTGCTGTGCTAATTGCTCCTTTAGCAATCTTGTTCTTGCAGTAAATAATCAGTTGTAATCCTGGAACATGTTTCAGGTGAATGTATGAAAAGTTCAATAAAAGGTATATTTAATATAGAATGAAGAATGTTTATACTGACACATAGCTACAGAATTGCCCCCCTAAAATAATATATTAAATTGCACTGTTACAATAACTATCATCTCTCCTGCTGGCTCAGTGTACATGTTTCATACTGTGTGAGTATAACACCAAGTTGGATTGTATTATGTTTTCAGTAGTGTGATCTGTGCAGCTTTCAGTATGAGACTCAGCTGAGATACATTTCTGCTTAACCGAGGCTAAGCAAAGATAAGCGTCCCTTAATGAATTTGTGTGCTGCCAAATCAAGATAATGAACAATTTGTTACATTCGTTGATTAATTTTAAAAAAATGAACAGAGCTTTAATTTTTTTTTGTGTTAGGAGATAAGGCATGGCTAATCCTGAATTAATCTTTAGAAATAAATGTGGAATCCCTGTGGTATCTGAACTAAGAAATCCTTCTCACTGATGAATTCTGGATCCTAATCATGTGCCATTCAACACAGTGTTGTTGAATTTCACATAACCTGCTTGTCTAAATCGACTTTAAACTTTAAAGGGCTCACCACTGGTTTAACTTGTAGTTGGTATGATATTTTAAATTACAGTAAGCATGTAAGCCTTTCGTGCTTTACAGAACTGCTTTCAGGGGAATAATACATGGTAATTCAATAACAGGGAGGCAGTGTGTTGTAGTGGTTTAGATGTTTAACTATGACTCTGGAGACCAGGATTCGAATTCTTGGTCAGCTATGGAAACCAAGCTTAGTCAACAAATCTTGGCAACAAAAACCTGTGATAGGTTTGTCTTAAGTTCCCCATAAGTCAGAAATGTCTTGAAGGCACACAGTAACAATAATTTAATAATGTTTTGAAGACAAATGATGCTGATTTATGTGGATCAGATCTAGAACTATACTCTGGCTGGCTGGGCAACATCTTGGGATTATTATGTACAATGTTTTGAATCCTTTGGAGAAAGGACAGGATCTACATGTAATAAATACATTTCAAAGGGGACTTTATAATTAATTTTGAATAAATTTGAGAGAAATCTGAGGGAAAATGTGGAGAGAAGGCCTTTGAAAAGCACAAATGTAACTGGGAAGTTAATAGATAAGAAAATATTGGTTAAAATTTAACTTCTCCTTGACTTTTTATTAGATCACTGTTTCGGTAAAGTACATAACAAAATAGAAATTAATATACACTATGTAATAATTACCACTGAGTTTTCATTAAGCTTGTGTTCAGATAGCAAATGATGTCTTGCAGAAAGGTTCAGAACAACCAGATATCAATCTTGCAGAGATTCAGAACCACTGCATAATTCTGTGTCTGATAGTGGTAAAAGACAGAATACGTTTACATTGAGCATTTTTGTCCTTTTAACAGATTATGGAAGAAACTAACACCCAGATTGCTTGGCCATCTAAGCTGAAGATTGGGGCAAAATCAAAAAAAGGTAAATGTTTGTTTTGCTCTATAAAAATAAGGATAGATTTTCATTACTGTCAAATGAAAAATCTACAGCTGTAGCTAAAAGTAATCAAATATCTTGTAACTAAGGATTCTTTTGTCTTTTCTGGTTTGTTTTGGACTGTAACCGAATTTATAGCAGGGGTGGGCAAGTGTGGAAGACTAGGGGGCCATGTTAGCCTTCCAGGAGACCTAGGAGGGCTGCACCTGCTCTGGCAAAAAATGTTTATTATTTGGTCCCCAAACACCGTCGGTGGGAAATTTGGGGTGTTTTGGTGTCTTCCTGAGTCCCTGGAGGGCATTTTGGGAGTTTTGAGGCAAATGTGGGTTTTGTTTTGTTTTAATGATTTGACTCCTGGAGATCAAGGAGGACTCATATTTTTGGAAATCCCCTCTATGCCCCTTAGAGATCATTGTTTGGGCATTAGGGAGCAAAAAACAATACATACTCCAATTTTTTTTGCTTGCAACCCCCCCCCCCCCCCAAAAAAAACCCCCTTGGCCCCCTAGGAGGCTCTGGTGGCCAAAAAATGGCCCTAGAGAAGGGAGCGCATGCAGGTGGCAGACCACACTTTACCTGCACTCAATTTATAGACTGTGCACATTCAGAGTTTTTGGATATACTGTATATGTAGCCTGTTTGTAGACGAGTTTGTGTATAAACGTATTATGTACTTGCGTTATCAGTTTATGAAACCTGGTTACTAATTTTCTCAACTGGTAATGTTTAAAAAAAAAGGATTGACAGAGTTTAAACGCATTTGCCTAAATCCATTTGCTAATCCTCGATATAGTAGACCCATTAAATCACTAGAATTTACAGAAGTGATGGAAGAAGAAATTGGTTAAAATATAACTTCTCCTTGACTTTATATTGGATACATATTTAAGTAAACAACACGAAATAAATGTGCCTGTTCTAGTTGAGTCTTACATTTAGGCCGTTATGCATGCTGAATTTAAAGAGTTTGCCCTTCTGGTAATACAGCAAAGTTAACATCCTATGGTCTTAATATTGCAATCAAACGTTATAATCATCCATTTTGTTTAGATGATGCAACCCAACAAAGCTCTTAATGATACAAAGCAGGATTTGTGGATTATGTTTAAAGAGAAATATGGTACTGCTGCTGATGCTTACTGCATCAAATTCATGTTATAAGGAATTTTGTGGCCATATTTGGACAGTGTTTTTCAAGGACATGAAATCAGCCTACTAAATTCAGATGTATAATTCCGTGGCTTGAGTGGTTTTTTCAGTATCAAGTTGTATGGTTTTGAATGAAATACTGTATAAACCAATTCTATAGCTTCTAGAAATGTATCATATCGGCAGAACATATGGTTCTCCTTTCCTATTAGCGATCCCTTCACATGACTTTACATAAGGTGAAAGAAAATAAAAGACTATTCCAGTTTATGTTCTTCATCTTCAGACACAGATTTTTTCATTAATGTTTTCAGTAAATATCACGTTAGAAATGAATGAGCATATAGTTCCATGTCTTTATGCAGTAGATGTGCCATCAGTTGCATTGTATGTGTTGTGTGCCTTCAAGTCGTTTCTGACTTATGGTGACCCTAAGGCACTTTCTGTTTCAAAACAGGCCTCTTGGAGTCCTAAATTGGCCCAGAGTGGACTCATAATGTGATAGAAATCCTCCCTCCTCTTTAGAGGGTGCTTGAGGTTAAAAAAGAAATTGGAAATTTTTATAAAAGATTTGACCTAGGGGAAAAAAGGAATAATATTACAAATTACTTCCTTAATGGCAGCTCTCCGAATGGGTAATAGCATAGGGGGAAAGTCTAGTTCATCATTCGAAAAAATGATTGCCATATGTAGAGACTTACACTTGGACTTTATAATGTATAAAGATGGGACCATTTGGGCCACTTGGCATGTGTTCCAAAACATCAGTGGCACAATTTAAAAGGCTCTGATCCCTGCTCAGGCATGGGAACATTCAAGTCACACTCTCTCAGCCTCAGAGGGAGGCAAAGGCAAACCCCCTCTGAACAAATCTTGCCAAGACAACCCTGGGATAGAGTCACCATAAATCAGAAATGACCTGGAGACACAACAACAACACTAACACCCATCCATCAGATCTCATACTGTGAGGGCACCTGGATCAAGGCTTCAGATGTTGACCAGGTGTATCAGTGTGTGTATGCTAGTAGGTGGATCCATACCATACTTAGGCTCCAAGTGATTTAAGACTTAAAAAGTGAGCTTAAATTGAATCCCACATTTAAAACATCACCGGTACACATTGTGAGGACTGGGACTATGTGCATTTTAGACCAGTTGGTAATTTGACATAGCTCCAAAAAGCCTCATTGTTAAAATAGTCTAATGTAGAAGTTACCTGTGCATGATTGACTAGATCCTTCCCCCCTTAATCATTTTGCACTCTATTTTTATATCTTGGGAAGAAGGTATTGGCAACTAGTTAAATTTGGAAGTGAATGAACATTTTTGTAATCATTTTAATATCTGTAATGTGTTATAAATTATTGGACCTAATTGCAATTTTTATAGCAACCATATGTGTATGCCTAACTGAAGTGAGTGAAATTTATCAGCGGGGAGGCTAAAGTTGTGGCATAGTAGATATGTTCACATGATTATAATTGATGTATTAAATATGTGGAATAACTTTACAGTCAGGAATTTCTCACAGAAAATATAAAAAAGCAAAGCAGTCCTTTCCCCCCTAATTATGTTGTTATAATTCATTTGTTACCTATCAGGGTATGGCAGACCTTTTGACTCAGTTACTTCCTAGCTTTCCAAATGCTGCATGTGCACATGGATTTTATCTGTGTACAACTATTCTCTCAATCTATGTGCACCATCGTCGTAAAGCACTGGGGCTGCATGAACTCCACAGGCTTCCTTGGAGGACCACATTCCCACTATACCTGCTCCTACTAAAATAAAGAAACAAATAACCACAACCCCATGGGGGACATGGGGACATTCCTAGCATGTCTTTAGCCTTTCCTGGCCCCTTAGAGTGCTTTTTTAGACTTTTGAAACAACACATTTGAAAATAGTTGCAAAAATTTGTTTTGACATGAGTGGTCCGGTGGGGGGGGGGGGGGGGCAAGCATGATGAAAATGGCCTCCACACCTCCTATATGTTATTTTGAGCTATTGTGATGCAAAACACTTTTTATTTCCCCTCCCAAAAATTGGTCTCCTGGGGGCAACATACATAGCCTCCATGAAGCCCACAGGCCATAACTTCCCCATCCTTGTTGCAAAGAGATGCTCTTGGTTGTTTGACTAATTTCTTGTTTTCTGTCTGAAAAACTGGCACAACAACAGGTGCCTATAATGGGTTGGCAGATAAGATCTAAAATGAACAATTTTAGTAGGGAGGGCAATAATAGGTTGGTTCATCATAAAATATTATGCGTGGCTAATCTTTACTTTTAAATATGGACCCTTCTTCTGCATCTTGGTTTCTAAGAGCCAAAAATTGTTGTTCACCTTGGGGACAAGCTTTCACAAAACTCCATTATGTAAAATAAAACCTTCCAAAGAATTTGGCATCTCAAACACATTTCAGATTTTTTTAAAGAAAACGGCTGGATGAACTTATGCAAAAAAGAAAAGTTTTTTTTTACATAACACTGAACCACACTGTAAATATGTGAAAGCATGATGATGTTGTAACTTACCATAGTCTTTGCAGCAGTTTTTTTATTTAAAAAATACGTGGAAACAGAACAAAACAGTGAGTCATGCTGTTATGAAAAGTAGTTATTGAATATGGATAGAAATCGGGGGTGTAATTCTTTTATATCAAAGGGCAACATGGATCATCCCTCACCACACCAAGCCATGCCTCCAACGTAGTTTTTACATTGTCAGATCCAGTCAGATAAGAATTTCCCTTATGGAAAACAGATCAGCTTTGTTAAGAAGACTTATTTATTTCCACATCTTTGCAGTCACCTTCCCCCACCTTTTTTTTCTTCCCCTTTTCTTTTCTTTCCTCAGATATTTACAGATTAAACAGATTCACATCCTTTTCGAGTTTAGTTCTAGGTTCTTGGCACTGAAAAATCTCTCTGGGGGAAAATATATGGGACAGGGTTGATGGGCATTTTAGAAGTAGCTCTTTCTGCCCTTGAAAGGGCCATGAAATCTGCCCCCCCTCCCGCTTTCTGTCTAAATCACCTATGATGAAAATCCACAAGTGATTCTCACCTGCCCAAATTTAACCTCACAGGTTTAGGAATAGTGTAGAAATAGCTTTTATAAGCTAAGGCTAAACATTTAAGCATGTCAAGGAAAAAAATACTGGTTTAGTTGTGAGGTTCCCCCCTCCTCTTCCTTACAATAAATATCCTTCGAGCCACAAATTAATCATTTCTGTCTCCTTTGAGTCTGAAATATGACTTTGAATTTCAACTATTCATTTATTTTGGCTTTGACTTCATCTATTGTTTCCTGTGTTATATTAAGCACTTATTAAAGTCCAACATTATGCTCTACAAGTGGTTTCCTATTTCACTGTTGGCTGCTGAAGAGGTAGTTGTGGATGCTCTTCTTCACTTCACTATTGATGAATTGGACTAGTTTATTACCTGACTGAAATTTAAATCTATCTGATGTCTGGCCAACGGCCTAAAGTTAATGGGCCATTTTAAAATTATTGTTATTATTATTTTTTATTTATATAGCGCTGTAGATTTGCACAGTGTTGTACATACAAACAATAAAATAGATACGAGTAAACCTGCCCATGGCGTACAATCTAAGAAATAGTAGCATAATACATATAAATAATACATAACAATACAGGAAAGGGTTCAATAAAACAGCAACAAATTAAAAACGTCAAATAGCAAATAATTGTCACGCAATGTCTGGGAATGCTTCTCTGAACAGGATGGTCTTCAACTCAGTTTTGAAACTGGTTAAAGAAGTGATGAGCCATGTTCGTGGGGGAAGGAGGTTCCAGGAGTGAAGGGCAGCAAGTGAAAAGGGATGAATCCGGGACGGGACAGTGAAAATCCTAGGTTGAGACACCAGACCTTGACTACTAGAACAGAGGGCCCGAGCAGGAAGGTGAGGAGAAAGAAGGGTAGATAAATAAGGAGGGGCCAGCCCATGTCGGGCTTTAAAAGTCAACAACAGGAGCTTATACTGAGTATGGAAATGGAGGGGGGCAGTGAAGGGATGACAACAAAGGAGAGATATGGTTGGAGCGGTGGGTGGATGTAGTAATGCATGCAGCTGAATGCTGGACAGAAATTAAAGGATGGAGGTGAGAAAGAGGAAGCCCAGCCAGAAGGATGTTACAGAAATTACATAACTCTGTAAGGAAACATGTTGCATATATAAATGATACTCATCTCTTCTCTGGCCCACCTCATTGCTAAAGTCCTTAATGACAACCAGGGAGACAGTCTTGCTACCAATGATAATCTCAATTGTCAAGCTTTTGAGCAATGTACCTTCAGTCTTGAATCAATCTGATGATCCTGTGAGTGAGACATCTCCAAGACTCGCTGTCCTCAACCCCTCTGCCCAGGTACTGCAGGTTCAGGCCCATAGTCTCCCTGACCGAGCCCATCTGGCATATGGTCTTCCTCTGTACTTTTCTTTGCATCATATTCTTTTCTAATGATTCATGCTTTCTCATGATTTGACCACAGTATGTCAGCCTCAGTCTGGTAATCTTGGCTTCTAGGGAGAGTTTGGACTTGATCTGTTCTAGAAGACATTTATTTGTCTTCTTGGATGTCCATGGGATCCTCAGCAGTCTTCTCCAACACCACATCTCAAATGGGTTGATTTTCTTTTTATTGGGTTCTTCACTGTCCAACTTGCACATCCATACATAGTGATCGGGAATACTATGGCTTGGATGATCCTCACTTTAATGTTTAGAGTTGTATCTTGGCTCTTTAGGATCTTGTTCAATTCTTTCATAGCTGCTGTTCCTAATCCTAGTCATCTTCTAATTTCTTGACTGCATTCTCTGTTCTAATCAATTTTTGATCCCAGGTATGGGAACTCTTTGACTAATTCAATTTTCTTGCTGTCTAGGATGAATTCTTGTAGATCTTCCATGGTCATTGTTTTTGTTTTCTTAATGTTCAGCATTAAGCTGATCTTGGCACTTTATTCCTTAACCTTCTTCATTAATTGTTCCAGGTCCTTGTTGTTTTCTACTAGTAATATTGTGTCATGTGCACATCTTAGGTTGCTTTTCTACTTTGTCTTCTATTGATACGGTCAGTTGACTAATCAATAAAATTTGTAGTCTCAGTTTGCTATGTTCTCTCCTCTGATCTTCAGTCCCCTTGTCTCTGAGTCTAGGCCTGCTTTTTGTACTATATTTTCTACATACAGATTGAATAAATGGGGCAATAGGATGCAGCTTTGCCTGGTCCCTTTGCTGATTTGGGAACCATCCTGTTTCTGCATATTGAGTTCTGATGGCAGCATCTGTCCTGAGTACAGGTTAAACATTACAACTATCAAATGTAGTGGCACTCACATTTCTTTGAGAGCATCACATAGCTTTCTGTGCTCTATGCAGTCAAAAAGTTTTCTGTAGTCAATAAAGCACATGCAAATTTTCTTCTGGAATTCTCTGATGTGCTCCATTATCCATTGTATATTTGTTGTGTGATCTCTAGTACCGCTTCCTTTTCTGAGACCAACTTGTACCTCTGGAATTTCTCTCTTCATATATGGCAGGAATCGTTGCTGCAAAATTTTGAGCATGACTTTACTTGCATGGGAAATTAGTGCAATGATTCTGTAGTTATTGCAGTCTTTTGTGTCTCATTTTTGTGTGGAAGGGAATGTCTTCCAGTCTGTTTTCCATATTTGTTGGCATATTTTAATTAGAACTGCATTTTAGTTAGAACTAACTCTGTGGATTCTAGCAGTTTATCACTATGTCACCTTTTTCTGATACTTTATTCTTAGCAATTACTTTGAGTGCGGTTTTGTGTGTGTGTGCAGGAAATAGCATATCCTTCATAACAAAGTATGTTTCTACACACACACACAAAACACTTGCAAATTTGTTGCAGAGTAATTCTCAAAAAGCGAATAGTCTTTGAAAACTGTGATGATTTTGAAAACTCCCAGCAGGCAGAAGATTGCTAAAATTTCTTGATTTCCTTCGAGAACAGTGTCAGCAAAGAATTTATTTTCTACTGTTTATATAGCATGACATGGTTAAATCCAATTTTAGCCACATCTAGAGTGGATTGATTGAAATAAATGGAGCTTGCTAGTCATGAAGTGTCAGTGGTTTCAGTGGATCTACTACAGTTAGAATTAGCTATAGATTTAGCCATTACCTGTGTGATGGAAGTAGTCCATGCAGCAAATGCCTGTCAAGAGATATTGTGTACCTGTTGCCTAATGGAAATCTTGGATAGAAATTGCTATGGAACATACCTAGCACACATATTGCCCTTGCAAACATATGTGCCACATGTACATGTACCCTGGAAAAATTGGGATTGCTTGTGTGAAGGAAAGCTGTACTGGGTACAGTGACCCTCTGTGAAACATACTTGCTTTTTTTTTGTTTAGTATATTTTTAGGTTATATTTCAGTATAAAATCTCCAAGGCTGGCTCAGTTTAAAATAGAAAAAATAGCAAATACAATAAAAATGTAATATTAAAAGTGGCAGAAGCAACAGAATGTAACAATTCAGTGAAATCCATGAAGAAGTTTTAAAAAGCGATAAAACTAGTAAAAACCTGGACAAATGTTAAATGTTTGCCTGATGGTGACATTTGGTATTAGGTAATGTTCTCTAGCAAAAGCACTAGGTAAAGTGGAAGACAGTAGGAAAAGAGGGAAGCCACACTCCAAATAGATTATGTAGCTGAATCAAGACCCTGAACTTGCAAGATCTGAGTAGGGCAGTTGATAACCAGGGGTCTTGGAGGTCTCTCATTCATAGGTTTGGTGTGAGTTGATATGATGGCAAATAGCAACAACAATGTAGGAGACTGTTCTACATGCAGGATAGCACAGCTGAAGAAGATTTATCTCCAGTCATTACTTGGGGAGAGGGGGGGGGGGGGGGAGACCAGCATTTGTTTAGCAGCATGCTTTAGAAGGCATGTTTTCCACTACCTAATTCGCAAGTCTTTTGAGAGAGCAGGAAGGACTTTCTAGCAACAAAACATAGTTTGAATTGTGGGAGCTGCAGTCCAAAAAATAATCCAAGCTGCAGAGATAAATGTCACTTAAGATTACTAGACATCTTGACATTGTCACATAATGAGCGCACGGCAATGTACCGATTTTGACATAGAGTTCCAAGCTTATGGTGGGACCTTTTTTGTTCGCCACATGAAATGGAAGCTTGTAGTAAGATAACATCGCATGACCTCAATAAGTAAGTTTTGAATTGCCATGCATCTGAGATGATCTCATTATTCTGTGTTTATGAATGTTTCTTATCCCGCCTTTGTTTCAGGCTGTATACTTTCCAAGTCCCTTTAAAAGGAAAAGGCATTGCTTACTGCTCTAACCAGAAATGAAATAAAACAAGGAGACGGCAGCTGTGAAAACAGCCTAAATTGCGTTGTTGCCGTCTTATCTCTTCATGCTTGTACTGAATGCTTACCGTGTGTCTCCTTGTTTCCATAGCTACCTGCTAAGCAGTTGTGTCCTCTTGTTTGGTATGCTCTAGTGTCCGTCGGTCATTGCCACCATTGGAAGGAGAAATCAAGATCACTTGCTTTGTTGAGGCCTGTCTTATTTGTCAGTAGCATTTTATGTAAAGTACTTTTTGGAGGGTTTGGTTCCCAAGATATAAAGTGTAGGTCTGGTGTTGGGTTTTTTTCTTTTTCTTTCATAGTTCACTAAGGCGTGTATGTGTAAATCTTGGCATTTTAATGTTTCCTCAGTGGTCCCCATGACGACTGAACTGCTCATAGATATTCTGTCAAGTTTTGCTGTGGGATTATGCATCAAGTAGCATTCCTTCATGGTTCCCTTCTGGACTTCCATTTGCCCAAAGAAGCAACAGGGAGGGGGAAGTGAAAGAAATGTGTTGCAGTTGACAGAAACCACCAAGAGAGCCAGGAAAGGCTTGAAAGGTGTGAAGCATTGTGGCTCGGCATGGGAAGCCTCCAGCCCATGCTGCCAAACACACTCCTCACATTCTTTTTACCACACAAAGAGTAGGGTTTCTAGATTATTATCAAGGATTAAATATTCCCCCCCCCCCTTAGACGAATATATTTAAAGGCACTTTTAAAATGAATCTAGTATCTGCCCTACAGCTGAGTGTGATCGGATGTCAGTGTTGTTCTAGCAATTGTTTTGGATTTAGGTCTTCAAGATTGCTGTTTTGTACACTGTTGTCAGAGTTCAAACTATTTTTGGTGTATGCATACAGTGCTCACAAACACCATCGCATTTTTGTGTTAAATACCCAAATGCAACATGGAAGACTCCCAGCAGACTGCCAAACCCAACTTCTACTGTAAATGCTTCCTAAATTGCCTCCTTTTAATACTGCTTTCTAAATTTCAGCAGAAAGGGGTACATAATAACTGATCCTTTAATTATGAGAGTTTGCAACCCCCCCCCCCCCCGAAGCCTTGTTTTAAACAATGCAAACATTTTAATTGAAAATCCTTATAGTTCTATTATGCCTGTCTGGCTGAATGCCTATAGGATGAGCTACCCTGGTGAAGAGAGCCAAAAAGTGGAACTAAATCCATAGTCCCAAGCAAGATGATCACAAGCAGATGTCTCGTTGTTTGAGAGTGAGTCATTATTTTTTCTATAAACAGGATTCACCAGATCTGACATAACCTGCCTTTCTTTTCTTTTTGCATATTGGTTAAGTGTGACTTGGCCACTAAGAAAAGTTACTGGAGCATAACAGTTTGTACCCAGCCTTAGGTAGTGGGGGTGAAAATTAGGCCTAGCCCACGAGTAGCTGCACTAGTATGTGGAAGGGAAAATATTGATAGGGCATGTAGACAAAGCATGGCATTTTGTGGACATGGGGGGAAAATAATGAAAAGGAGCAAGACCTGTTTGGAGAAGACCATGAAAAGCAAGGTATGTCATAGAAACAAACTTTGGAGGAGAATTTAGAAGCATTGCATTTTGGAATATGAATTCCCAGCCAATATGACAATACTGTAACAATGTTGGATGAAGAATTCTAGGACTGTAGTAATCTTTTACTGTTCAGTAACCCAGTATGCCATCAAAGTATGATTGGGAAAATCTATCAGTTTTAATTTCAAAAAAATTAAACTTAAAGTTCTTTATGTCCCATATATAAATAACATTCTGAATTTACTGAAAACTATAAAAAATATCTGAAAATTATCTGAAAGAAAATTCTCACCCATTTAAATTGATTAGGTAGGTATAACTTTAGCCAGCATTGAAAACAGCATACTGGAAATGCACCCGCTTCTGCTTCATTGCTGTACCTCAGCAGTGCACTTCTGCATCTTATTGCTGCAGCTGCATTTTTCTCTTTTCACTGCTAGCATGGTTGAATACACAGGTATTTGAAATCAACATCTGTAGAGTTAAGGAGTCAGAGGTGTGGGCCTCTGCGTGTCACCCTTTGCAGTTTTAGTTTCTCTCACAATGGGATTTTGTTGATCTAAAATTATTCTCTTCCATAATATGAAGACGTTTGTGAAGTTCAGTAAATTTTTATCACAAATGAGCAGGAATAGCAATGTAATCTATCCATCCCTACATCACGCATGCTCCTCTGACACAATTGGGAATGCCTCTTAAAGTTATCCTTTTTATCCACTCTTTGAGATTTCTTCACATTGTCCAGCAGTCTTGTCTCAAGACTGTTGCAAGCTGAGATAATTACTTATTGGCATTCTTTGGAGGAATAAAGGAAGAAAAATGAAGGAAAACAGTTGTCTACGTCTGGTTGGAAGTAGGTCTCATTGAGAATTTGTCAGGGCTTACTTCCAGGAATGCATACATAGGATTTCATCCTCAGCTTGTTATTACAATGCTAAACACTTTCTTGTCAAGGAAAAAAGCAACATGGGATATACAGTAGATGAAATAAAACATGTATGTGAGAGTCAGGGTGACTCAGCAGAAGCCAATTGGGAACCACACAGGTGTAGATGGTAGTGGAATTCACAAGTCCTGAATGCCAAGGACAAGAAGTGTGAAGTGGATAATTGGACACACCTGACAATTGTTAAGTGGTCAAGGCTGAGATGATGAAATCATTAATTGTAGGATGAACCAAGAGAACCAATGAGAATGATGTA